>NW_009730261.1:59853-62268 GCF_000703405.1 Apaloderma vittatum
GAATATATTTTTCATTGAAATGTAATACCAGAAAACTATGCAGAGTCATGTACTTTTCGCACACAACATTGTATCAAATTAAAAATTGCCATAACCATCATGTACATTAGGTTAGTGATAACAAAAATGTAACAATATCTGGCATAAGGAAAGAGCAAGCAACCTGAATATCCTTCCAGTCATGTTAAAACCGAGCTGTGACACTACTGTTGGAAGACACGAAACCAAGCAGTTAGGTGTTGTGATCCTTCTCGAGTAAATATCTGACTGTATCAAACAGCAAATCTTGAAGGAAGTCTCTCTGATGAGATAATTTTATTGCTCATTCATAGTGCCCTGCATTTGCTGTACTTAAAATAAACACTTGTACCAGTGGCCTTTTTATTATCTGAGGAATTGGGGGGGGGGGGGGTTGAAATCACACATACACCAGTCCTTTTTCTTTCTGCTAGCAAAGCGAGGCAATTTGATCCAACGTGGGCTGAAACCTGAGTAGGTCACTGTACACCACGATAAAATTCCCTAATCCCTGAGCCAAATTTCCCTGAGGGGGCCCTCCTACTTCTCCTTCACTTTCCAAGCTGACTTTTCCATTCCCTCTCTTGTCTTTTCCTCCCCTTCATCTCTTTCATTTCCCCTACCTTAAAGCCTTGATATCTGATCTGCTGCCTTTACTCGGGTTACAGTTTTTACAGCTTAGGCTGTCTATTGCTGTATACATTCCTTTCTTTCTGCTCTGCCGTGATTACTTACCAGAGCTTATTTTACACTGGTCCAGATGAAAGCAGTTCAGATGAAGGGAAACAGTCAGCCTGTTTGAACATTACAGATATGAACCTACACAAGGGCACATTGTGCTCCCTCTGTCATTTCGCTGCAAACATTCTGCACAGTGTAACCAATTTGTTACATTATTGTATTCCCCGGGTTTACCAAGAACAACTAGACATCTTAATTCATCAGTCAAGAAAAAGAGTAAGCGATCGCCACAGGATTTTGACTTTCTCAATCTGTCTAAAATTCAAACTGCTTTTTTTTTTTTTGATCTCCCTCCCTCTTTCTCATTCTTGGGTGATAGCAGCCAATGGTCCTATTAAAAATGCATAGCACATATATAGCATAGTTTACATTGAAAGGTGTCTTGTGTTTTGTGAAAGGTTCTGCCGTCAGCTATCTCACTCTCGACCAGAATTCACATTGGTTCAAAACGCCGTTTCTACCCACCTTTAATTTTTAAAGTCAGCTGACATCTTGAGGTTTCTAACCTTAAGCAGCTGCTCACGATTAAAAAAAAGAAACTCTCTGCATGAAGGTTAACGCCAGTGCTTAATACCAAAGCATTAGTTTAAAATTGTGTAATTTTTCTCCTTCACACAATGTTGTTTTTGTTTCTTCCTCACCCTTTCAGACAAACATCTGTTATACTGTGGAAGAACAACTATCTCCCAAACCGCTGAGTGTGCCTGCAGCCAAAGTAAACAAAACAAACCCAGAGGATCCAGCACAGTCAGCCTTTATATCCAGCCAGGATAACATTTCACATGTTTTGATTAAAATTAGCTAATTTGTAATTCTAGAACCTATGAAACTTAAAAGCTGCAATCCATATAGACTGCATTAAGCGATGCTCGAAGGGGCCAATGCCCTACACGGCAGACCTCCGCAGTCCTCAAAACTACGTGGGATAACAATGAGCAATGTCTTACTCTCCGGTGCCCACAACAGAGCCCTCTCCGAAAATAGGATGGGTCATATATCTTGCAAAGAATAACAGCGCTCCTCGGGACTTGAAACTACTACGGATTGTTTCCAAAGAGATGCACCGACGCGTTATTTTGTCTGGTCCCTAAACACTACTCTTGTCCACATTTCCAGATGATGTCCACACTCAGTAACGCAAGCGGCAGGAGCAAGGCAGGAAAGGGCACCTAACCAAAATTAGTGGTGTGCAGAAGAGGGGAGAAGGGAGGGGACTGTGCATTCCCGTTTAATTTTACATGGGGGGAGATCATTGCTCTGGAAAGCAAAGATATTTTCACTAAGCATCAAGCATATTTATACACTGCCTATATAGCATGCGTACTATGCGAATGTGTGACATTTTCCAGGCAATCCAGCACTTACAATCAGCCTTTCAATAAATGACACATTCAAATGAAATGCCAGCAGCTTTATCTTAGAAGCTGACTATGTCTTTTCAGTCACTCTATGTGCCCATTAAACGACAACAAGTTCAGCCGAAGTCTCGCAATACGTTGCTCCCAACTTTGGGGAATTAGAGACGGAAAACAAACAGACATGAAAAACAGGCGTGCGCAAAAAAAAAATAAAAAATAAATAAATTGGACCGGTCAAGACGGGAGCAGCGACCTAATGATAAACGAAGTCCCGAAACAACGTTTTTCGTGCCGCCGC
>NW_009730261.1:62281-62985 GCF_000703405.1 Apaloderma vittatum
CCCCCCGCCGCCCTTTCTAACTCCGGGAGCAGCCGCCTCAAGCGCTACTTCCAGAGCACAGCTGGCCTGGCACCGGTTCCTACCGGGCAGGGACAACCTTTACGAGTCCCCTTCCTCCCACAGCAACCCCTCGGACGGCCGCCTCGCAGCACCAGCTCCAGCAGCAGCACCTCTGCCGCCGCCAGCAACCAAGAAGAGCCGCGGGCAAAGCGGAGGAGGAAGAGGAGGAGGAGGAGGCGAGAGGGAGGAGAGAAAAGGGGTCTCCGCGCTCAAGTGCGAGAACGGATGCGCGGCTCTGCGCGTTACCCGTTCACTCTGACAACGTAACGACACACTTGCAGCCGGAACGGCACCCCTTCAACCCGGCTACTAAAAAAAAAAAAAAGGTTGAGAAATATAGTGTTTAAAGAGGTCCCTTTCTTTCCTAACTTTAGGGCTACCTGAGCGGATGGCGACAGAAAGAGAATTTAAAGAAAAAGAAAAAAAAAAGGCTCATCACTGGCACCCAAGGAGCTTAAAAGCCCAACGAGGGAGAGTTATTTTTTTTAAAAAAAAATAAATAAATCAAAGCTGGTCAATGAACAGGATTTGCAGCCTGTGAATTCGTCTCTGTTTTCAGCCCAGGAGGCGGAGTTGAGACACATTCAGTGCATCCTACAAAAAAAAAAAATGACAAGAGATCCTTTCTTATTCCGTTTCCATGC
>NW_009730262.1:0-321 GCF_000703405.1 Apaloderma vittatum
TCAGCTCAAGGCGATCCTGCTGATGGATTAAACATCTCCAGGGAACGCTCCAGCCCCTTCTGATTCTCCCATCCACAGATACCCTCAGCTGTCCCACGTTAACCATTCAGAGGGGCACCCTCTACTTCTGGGAAGTGCTCTTTGTTTCGTAGCCCCTCCCGTGATGTCTCTGAGGGATGCTAAGCTGGTTCCTCTGTTCTCCAGGCCCTCAAGATCAACAGTGAGGATGACCTGTACCAGCTGCTGGATTTTTTCCTGAAGTACAAAGCCCAGGAGGTGGCTGGCAGCCAGGTGAGACTACCAGGGACAGCAGTGCGGGGG
>NW_009730263.1:0-34888 GCF_000703405.1 Apaloderma vittatum
TTTTTTTCTTTTTTCCCCTCCTCCCCTCTTCCCTGCCGCTCGCTCCTCCCCAAGCGGTGAGTTCTCGGTGTAAATACCATTTTGTTCGGTGCCGGTGCGGGATTTGGGTGAAAGTGACCTATTTTAAAGACCTTTTATTGCTTCCCCTCAGCCATGCATGTGGCGGCCGATCCCGTTAGCCAAATAGCGTTTCCCGACCATTTTAATTTGTCAGATTAAAACATCTCATGGAGGCTCGATTTCTGGAACCCGCGTGTGGGTCAGCCTTTAGAAATACGGTTCAGACGGCTTTGCTGCGAGCATCTTCGGAGCCTTAGAGTTCACCTTTGTCGCTGGGAAGGCAAAAATAAATAGAAAGGCGCTACCTGGGCGGCTGTACCATGCAGTTGTACCATTGTGTTGGGCGCGGTACGAGAAATGGGGAGGGGGAGAGAACCGAGGATTAAAATGGTTGTTGTCAGATGTAGATCTTTACGTGTTTTAGGAAAAATGACAGAACGGTATTAGCCTTGAGGACTCTTATTTTCCGAGGAAAAGGCTTCGTGTTTATCGGGCTCGTCTCCGCTGCTTATCATGCGATGGAGCATTTCGTTAGGTGGCATTTTAGTGGCTGAGTTGGTTAAAGAGCAGTTGCATTAACTAGTTGAACAAATTGTGTCCTTCACCTTTGACTGTTGCATTTTGAGAGCCCTTCCAGCGTGCATGCCAAGGGCAGATTAGCAAGATGTTACCTAAAGGTTCGGATGTTATCGATTCCTTACTATTAATGCTATTTATAGTGCATTTGACATGGCTCTTGCTTTATGAATTTGGATAAAGGTTATCAGCTTGGAATACTTCAAATAAAACGTTCCCAAAATACCACCTCTAACATTATATATATGTGTATATGTATTGTTAAATAGCATAATTCAGATCTTCAGTGTCTCAAAAAGAGCTTTAGTAGATGGCACAGCATAATAGTGAAAAGATGGTAGAACACCGTGATGTATTTTGACACTAGTGAAGGTTTGTTTTCATATTGCAGGATTACAGCACAACAATTTCTGTTGCAATAAATGTGATTTTTAGATACATTTTTCTTGAAACTACTTTGAGTCTAGGCTTTCCTTGCCTTTGTGCCTGTTCACAGTGAACATGTAATAGTTTTTTGCTACTTATGTCCAAGGGCAAACCTAATCAACGATTGGTTTGAGCCTTCGTATTAGATTCTCCACAGCGTTGGCCTAGTTCTGAGTGGTGTGTTTGCCATTTTTAGGACTCCTCATCCTTTTATCTGTAGACTGAAATACATTGATAAACTTGAACCTTAATTTGCCCTTTGAACTTGAGAGAAAGTTTTTCTCCTCCGTTAAGAATGTCTCTCTGAAGAGAAAGTGATTCTGGTAGAACAGCTTAAATTAAATTTAGCCCTGTTGGAATACAACTGCCTGAAGTAAAAACTCCTTCAATAGTTTGATATTTTTTTCTTTTTAGCTAGATTGAAATTAAGTGCTGCATGTAGAGGACCAGATGTTAGTGTTAAAATTTTGTATGGATAAGGTGACTTAGGCCTTGAGTTAGACTGCTGGAAAAACTTATTTACTGTATGTCCTCCTGCTAGTTTCTAGTATAAGCTAAGGTGGGGAATTTTAAATGTTTACTTCCATCTAAATAACATTTTTATTTGTGCAGCTTTCATCTTTACCTATTCATTATAATTAGCCATTTTTTTCACCAGAATAAGAAATTTTTAACGAGTGAGACAGCCTTAGTTTTTATGCTTGGTGAGATACATTAGAAGAGAAGCAAATATCACACTAATAATTACATCTTCAGATGTATCCTAGTAGTGGGTTTCCTGTAATGAGGATGTTTTGTAGAGAACAATAGATATGGCAGTGAATTCAGAGATTTGTTTTAAAGATGTTGTAGGTAGCTGACTCTGCAGTAGCGAGGTCCACTTTGGTGCAACCGTTGCATACTCCACAGGAGTCGTTTCCAGGTACTTCGTTTTGAGGTGCTCATTCTCTTTCTAGCAAAGACTGGATGTATTGCTGCTGTTGGTCTCTCTCGGCTCTCTCTTCTGCAAGGATATACTTCTGATCTGACTTAATAGAGACTACAGTCATTTGCAAAATAGGCCTCATCTAAGTTTATTCGACAGTATTGATGTTTTGTCAAATAAGAAAATGTTAAGGGTTGACCTGTCTCTCCTTGTGATCCAGAAGTGGTCAGGAAGCGATGATAAATATAACTTGTCCTCTTCCATTCTTAACGTGTTTTGGAGAACACCTGCGTAATCACTACGATCCTAGTTTAGAAGCATTTTCTGTTGTGTTTCTGTTCGTATTAAAATCATGCAAATAACATATTGCTACATTGTAGTGCAATCTAGAAATTATAAAAATCTTTGATGTTACAAGTGGTGACCCAGGCTCTTGTCTTCTGAAGGACAGTGGTTATGGGCGGCCATCCCATTTTTCCTGTTCCAGTGTGCTGTGTGGGGTGAAGATTTTTAGATGTGATTCTTTTTGGCAACCTGGACAAAGGGAAGAGCTTAACTTCAACTCTAGACTAGAATCATGTCTGGGTTAGAAAACTCTCCCGGGTCTGACAGCAGGGTTTCAGCGCTGGGTGACACATCTTCCCTCGGTTAACCAGCTTTCTGACAAACTTGGCTGTAGCAGTACAGAGATGATTTAATACCCTCCAAGCCTGGCAGCTGTCCTTTTCTTTGTAACTCTTGACTCTGTCTTCCTCTTCTCCAAAAACTGTTCATTCTTGACCAACATGACGCAGGGTGAAGCCCTGGTCTGTGCAGCCTCGTGCTCGCTGGTGAGTTCCTGGTGCAGGAGAAGTTGGTTTAGGTGTGCGGTGCCATCCTCCCACCTGCTTCTCCGTGTGTTTCATTCCATTGGCTCTGGCCTTTGATCCTGCAGCGAGCCACATCGGCAGAAAGCTAACCTAAGTAAAAATGCAAAGAGTTTTGCGTCAGTTTGGTGATCTGAAATGGCTCAGCGCTCCGTTAGATGATGCTGGAGACAACCCAAGGGTCTGGGCTGCAGCGCGACAGCCAGCGATTAGATCAGTTTGTGGTGCTGTGGAACCACAGCCTGTTCAGAGAGAAACCTTTGGAGAGAGACTTTTCCTAAACTTGTAGTAGAGCTTTTCTTTGTTTTCATTGTTCTTCAGCGTGCTGAGGAGTTGCTCACCATACATTGATTTCTGTGTGGAGAAAAGGCTGGAAAAAATCCAATGGGTGTAGGGTCAGAAACCACTAATCCCCTCATGTGAAGTTCCAGAGGGAGCTCAGCTGTGCAGAGCTGTGAAGCAGAGTCCTTCCTGGGAAAGCAGAGCTTAAAATGTAAAAACATGAAATCAGAGGTGAAATACAAAGTGTCAGAGGGGGAAAAAGTGTGCACAGAACAGGAGGAAGAGCTGTTTAAAAACACGGTTGGCTTTTAGACGCTGTATTTGCACCTCCTTGTCTGAGTGCTCGTTTTTGGTACAAAACATAGAGGGAGGGATTCCTTCCAAAGGCCCCTCGAAACACAGCGGACGATGGTTTCTTAAAGGAGTTCTTTAACAAATATTTGGTGATCAGTGGGATGACAGTATTTTTTTAATCACCAAAGGGAAGCCATTGAGAACTTTAAATACTTTGTCAGAAATTAGTACGTTATTACTCTTGACAGTTGGGTTTTTTTGGTTGGTTTTGGTTTTTGGTTTTGTTTTTTTCATCGTACTAAATCTTGGTTTCTTTGCCAGGAGAAAAGGCCAGGTAGCCACTGTAAACGTGACATGAAATTGCCAAAGCAGCAGTAAATTTTGTCTGAGCAGAAGAGTTTCCCCGGTTTAGTTGGAGCTTGCTGAGCTCACCGTTGCAGTTAGTTGCACACCTGCTCTGTAGCTCAGAGGTGAGGCTTTCCTCGTCTTGGGGGTCTGGTGAGGACAGTCCAACATGAGTTACAGCAGTGATGGCTTCTTAATACGAGTGGACAGTAGCTGTAGGTTTGCTTGTTGTATTACTTGGCTAGAAACAGGTTTTTCTCAAGGGGTCAGGTAGGGTAACAGCGTGAGATTTACATATTGAATATTGTCCTTAGAAAGGAAAAGGCTAGAAATGTTTTGTTTTGGGGAAAACTTAGACCTTGAGGAAAGAAGTAAAAATCACAGAACTCAACAGCTGGCGTGCTCTGTTTTTTTCTGTGCCTGTGATCTTCCGCTGACCCTTACGAGATTCCTGGCTGCAGCCATGCAAATATTTTCTTTAGAGTGAGATGTAATTTTATAAAAACAGTTTTCTTGTATGCTCAAGTGTAGCGTGTTTACGGGGCAGCCTTCTGTCACAACATGGGTGAGTGGTGCCTGTGAGTTTAGTCGGATGCTATTGTTGCGTGTCGGTGATGTCAAGTCACATTTGAAAAGTAAATTTTGATGTTTAATGTTAATCTTGGAGATTATTGCTTGTAGCTTGCAAACCAAAAGCCAATGTGTATTATACCTGAAATCCTAAAACGTGAATAGAGTTGCTTTCAGCCTTTCACTTAGTTCAGGTGAACTTCAAAACACCTTTTCCCTTTGGTCTGCTGCCATTCACTGAGCATCAGTAGACGTGGTTTTTGAGGGGTTGGGTCCTTTAGGATCAGTCTCTCTCTTGGCATTGCTGGTTCCGCTTCAGTTCGTTCTGGTCTGGCTCATTTCTAACCTGGGGAGAGCTTTTGGGATCCAGGAGCATGGGAAAGTGGGATATGCGAATGCAAGTATGTTGAAAGGGCAGGGAACATTTCTTGTAAGAGTTCTTGGCTTGTTCCCCGTCCATGTGTTCAGTCTGTTTTCCAAGCATCCAGCAATCTTCCCCTTCCCTGACATACCGCTGCTCAAAGGCAGTAACAGGCCCACGAGCTCATTCCCAGACAAGTGTCGTATTGGGATTTCTTGGGGAGAATCACATGTGGTACAGCACGTTGGTCATTTTTGCCTCCCTTCCCCTTCTTTAAATGCAATTCTTATTTCCCTGCCTCAGACCCCTTTTAATTGGTGACTGTCACTCCCTCCCCCAGCCGAGGAGATGAGAAGAAAAGTTATTTTTGTTAACGCTGTTTCTCAAATAGGCCACTACAGTAAGTAGTGCAGTAACTCTCTCCATGGGAAAGCACCAGTTATTAGGATTTCTCAAGCTACGTCCCGGTGGCGGTGCAACATGTTTCTTCTTCAGTCCTGACTTGCAGTTGTCACTAGCGTGAGCTCCTCCCAGTTCCCACTTCCTTGTAACCCAATCTGGATAAAGATCATGGGATTTGAATGTGCCTTGCTTTGCTGCTGCTCCGAGTGTTTGGGTTGTCTCCGTGTTCTTCGTAAACCGTACGCCCTGAGCTTTTGGCTTTTTGGCTTCGCCTGTTCCAGAAAGCGGTTGACAGTTGTTAAAATCAGTTCTGGGCCAGCCATGATTTGATGCGATTAAAGTGTGTTAAATATGTTCCAGAACTGTTTCTTGGCCTAGATAGCAAACTAGTTAAGCCCTGGTTTTGAAATCTATTTCTGTGTGGTTTGGCCCCGTAGCCCTAGGTGAGCAGCCTGCCTCTTGGAGGGTCAAACAGAGCACGGGGCCGACGCACAGCATGTCAGGTCTGCCTTTAAATCCACCGCCCTCCCACATCTCCTTTGGCTTTTTAATTATTCTTTGCATATTGAAGCCTTGAGAATTATGTACGGGACTGACTGCAGTAAGTGGTTTCACCACCTGTAAAGAGTAACTGTGTTGCAGTGAGAGGATTTTCCCTGGGATCAGCTGAACTGGTACAAACCCCACTTCGTACTTGCTCAGGATGTCCTAGTGTGCAGGCAGGCTCCTAGGTTGAGGTTTTTATGAAGGTCTGCAACTTTAATTAAAAAGGAGGGTAGCCTAGGCCTTGACAAAATTTCATGCTGGCTTCTAGGAGCGGGTATCAAAGTTGGGAAGGAAATAATGATACGTTTCTGAGGCAGTGCCTTGTTACGAACGCCAAGCTCCATTTTTATTATAGGTTAATTGCCATATAGACAAACCCTGAACTCTTACCTGGGTTTTTGGCTTAATTTTCCTTCTTCCCTTTCCACACAAAACCCCCTCTAACCCGTGCTTTGAAGTATTTAAAACTAGGTTAGTCTCTGGCTGGAGGTGTGTGGTAGAACCTCCTGTTAATTCTTGCTGGGACCTGCCTGTTTTGCAGCAAGAATGCAGGCGAACCCATCTGAATGCTGATCATCTGTCCTTTGTGGAGGATGGAAGATTATTTTTCCTTCATTTGACACAAGACACGGCCAAAGGAATCCTAGAGCATCTCCATTCCAGAAGCCACCTCGAGTGCCCCGAGCTGTAGAAGAAGCGGGATTGCGTGCCCACGGAGGTGGCGGAGGAGGGCTTCCTCAGGATTCTTGATCTGAGTTTTTTGCATGACAGTCACTGGAGATATTTCCTTCTCCCGCTGTCAGCAGACAGTGCTGTGAGCTGACTGCGTTCTGACCAGATCAACCTACACAGCAGTCCCAAACTGACCAGGGCCTTCCAAATTGCATCGTTGCTGCCCGGGAAGACAGAGTGTAGGGTCCCAAACCCCAAGATGACCTGTACTTAAGAAGAGGTCGATGTGCATGCTTTTTATTCAAAATTGAATGTTGTGGAAGAACCAAGCTTTCATCCTCGCCGTTACCTTTGGTTTCATTGTGATGGTGATATTTTAACTTTGCGAAACCAAGACTGGGCGAAAGGTTTGTTCCTGACTGGACAATAAAAAGCAGAGCACTTTGGATACTAGACTGCCACAAAAGTAGTTCCTTATAAAGAACATGATTTGGCTTCACTAGCTCATAATTAGTCACAAAAACATAAAGAGCATTTAAAGATTTATTTGCTAGTTTATAAAGACATGACATGTTTTTTAGATGCATGCTGGCTTTTAAAATATTTTGGAAAAGTCCCTACATTTTTCAAAACATTTTAATGGTAGGTGCTTTTCCTTAAATAGCCCCTGTCTCTTGAAAATACTAATTCACACATTATTTTGAGTATCTTTTATTTTCCCCTGTCGCAGAAATTGGTAATAGTGGGCGACTGTGCAGACGAGCCATCGCACGGGGCTCTGGAGTCTTTCCACAGGGGCTGGTCCAGCGCTGGGATGCAGGATCCTCATTTGAATAGTCTTCCTGCTGCACTCTCTGATATTGAAAATTAATTACTGTGGCAACTATAGATTGGTATAATCACTGTGCTTTTCATAGGTATTACAAATACCTTTATGTTTAACTAGAAATAGCTATCATTAATATTAAAACGATGAGAAATGAAATATTAATACACAAATAGAAGTTTAAGTAAGCTGTAACGCAGAAAGATTATCTTACATGTGTGATGTTTTATACCCTTCTCTGAGCTGGCAGGATAATGATGGTAATTCCCAGTTCTGAATTTCATCTATAAATCTCAAGATATTTTAAATGAGTGATGACTGCATATTTGTTTTTCACATTTATAAAGTGGGGATGCTGAAGTACAGGTGGAGGAGTGCTTTGCCCGGCATAGCTGGTGGCAGAGGTAGAAGAATTTGTCTCCTTGGTCCCCAGGTGACACCTGCCCGGCAGGACCGTGGCACTCCCTGCTTGTGGAGCAAAAGCATCCGAGATGCTGCGTTGCCTGTGGGGTGTGGTGGAGCGGCACAGACCTCAAAGTTCAGCAGCAGCCCTGTCCCACATCTCTTCCTGAAAGTCTGGCTGACCTACTGATAGTGCAGGGGATCGGCTTTTTGGTTGCATCATATGAGCACTATGTCATTTTTTTCTGATGATAATGGCAATTTGATGCTGTTCATGAATCTTGAAATCTCTTCTGTTGTATGTTACTATGATGTGACTTGTTGCTGAATTTTGTTTTTAAATAAATCTGAAAGGGGCCTTTAATTTGTTGTAGGTCAGTCCCTGAACCTGATGAAAAGCGACTAAATTTTTTTCATTTTTGGAGTCAGTCACACACGGGGTAACTGGGGACCGCTCACCTAAGTAAAAAAAAATATTCTTGTATGTATCAAAGTGCAAGACTTGGGGATTGTCTGGACATCTTTATGGAGATCTGTGGAGGCAGAGTGTGTCCTTTTACCCTCTTTGGGCAGACTTCACTACGGCTGGAAGGGTTTAGTTACCGTGTAATGATGTTTTCTGTAAAAAGCTTTCTCACCTGGTGCACTAGGAGGGAAGAAGAGCTTTGAGCCCCTGTTCCTGTCAGGAGCCTGAGGCATCGCAGAGTGAGCCCTTACTCAGCTCATCACAAGTAACTTTCCTCTGTTCTAGGTTCTCCTTCGACTGTCTCTGCAGAGAGGTTTACAGCGTTTGGACTCATTTAAAGTATATCTGTGCAGCAGAATTGCTGGAGCTTATTTGGAGATAATAAAACTAAGGATTTTGTTGCTTCAGTCCTGTTATTTTTAAATTAGAATAACCAAAAAAGCATAAACCCCTTGAAATTTGAATCCCTGTGTGGCAGCGCTCAGTATTTTGGGACCTCAGTTTTCCGAGGGGTTTTTTTTTCAATGTTGCCGCAGCTACCGAGTATGAAATTTAGCAAATTTTCTCCAATCTGCTTTCAGCCAACTAACACTACTCGTGCTGTTTTGAAATAGTTCATACCTGTTTATCGTGTGCGTTGCAAAATCTCCCTCCTGTTTACACGGGTGTTGGGGAAACAAGGGTGATAGGGCCTGGCCTGAGCGGTGCCGAGCAGCCTGAGTGGAAGGAGCATATGGTGTGAGTTGTGATTCTACTCGTCTGCTTATTTTCTGGTTTGGAGGCATCGAGCACCTGCTGATTTAGGGGTTTTCTCTGTACGTGATTTCATGTCTGTGATTAGCATTTCTAAGGACGTGACACATACAGTCTCACCACTCAAGTACGTTCTGTGAAGATGTAAACAGAAAATTACAGAGATGGTCATTGTCCGTCTGTCCTGACTCGTCTCCAGAGTTAAGCCCACAGGACTCAGCACGCTTGGCTGGGCACAGCCGTATAACAGAGCTTGGACTTCAAACTTAGGA
Source organism: Apaloderma vittatum (assembly GCF_000703405.1). Lineage (NCBI taxonomy): Eukaryota > Metazoa > Chordata > Aves > Trogoniformes > Trogonidae > Apaloderma > Apaloderma vittatum. The sequence goes on from NW_009730263.1 coordinate 9,045, forward strand.
GTGAAAAATTGCTTCTCCAAGTGGAGTTACCACCTTCTTTTGATGCTTCCTTCATGGCAGCTGTCTTGTTTTCCTTCTTTCTAACCACTGGTGCAGGAGAGTGAGATATTGAGATAGCACATTCCACTGTTTTGCCATTTACTGTCTAAAGCCTGAAAGTCAAACTCTAAACTTCAGCTGCTTCACAGAAATCTGTAATTGCATTTGATCTGAAATCAACCATTTCTTAGGCCAAAATTTCTCAAAGTGGATGATCAATAGTAATAACAGGACTTGTAAGTTCTGCGAAGGTGTGTACAACGGTGTCTTTCAAAATGTCTTTCCGGACAAAAGCTGAGAGCAATACCTGGAAAGCTGATGTGATTGCTGCAGTGCTGTCTCTAAGTTAACAGCAAAGCTATGTTTGTTTTGCTGCTTTGAGAAATTATTAATATTCTGCCTGAATTGAGCAGGCTGCTAATACTGATTAGCTTGTGCATAAGGTAGAGATAGCAATCTCCTTAATTTTGTATTTAATTACCAAAAACTCACAGCAAAGAGCTATCGAACGATTTGTCACCATTGTGCTGTTCGGTAGCTATCAGTGGAACCATGTGACTGTGAATTTAATTCTATAATTCTCCTCTTATTTTTTTTTTCTTTGCTGTTTTTTGTTGCTGCTTCTTAAAATTAAGTCATAAATTGTTAGAAGCAAGCAACATGGTCCTGTACCTTCTAGATTGCTGTCTTGAATCGCCAGGAAGCATCTTGGGAGATTTCCTTCCAAGATCTTGCAGGTGTTTCTCAGGTAAAACATGTTATTTCTGAGCGTGCCAGTCATGTCAGTGTGTTGAGTTCGGGTATTACATGAAGGATAAATGTCCTTGTGACGTGGAGCAGTCAGCGCACGTGTTCGAGCACGGGCCTCTCCTGAGTTTTAATAAATACGGACAAGGTATGAATGCCTCTTTGCTGCAAGAGGCGTGGGGTTTTTTTCCCCTCTGCAGGTGCTGCCTTCTGCAGGCGTACACATCTGGCAATACCTGTCTCTGGCGTGGCCCCTGTACTTGCTCTGCAGGCAAGATGCTTCTCAGAGTGCTTACCTCAGATGGGAGGAATAACTTCATACAGCCTTTAAGTACCAGCGGTTTCCGAATTGGAAAACAATAATAAAATCAGCAGAAACAAGCATAAAACAATGTAACGGTCGAGGTATCTCTATAGGCCAACAGTAATTAAACACCTTTTAACTCGATTCTGCCTGGCCTGGAAAACATCAGGACTGGTGCTTTCCTGATTGGGATGCGCTGCTCCCGTGGGCCAGCACTGTTATTTTAGCCCTGGACACATTGAGTTTTGAGTTCTCTGAAACATAATAGCCAGAAACAGAGCTGTAGTTTTGAGCTCCTGTTTGAGGCCGAGCTGCTTCCCTCCTGTTTGGGTTTGGTTTTTTTTTCTTTTGGTAGATGTGATGTCATCATTCTGCGAGGTCTGCGCCGCCGCGTCCTCCAGGAAAACAAAACAGGGGGACGAGACCTGAATGTCAAATGCAAAAAAACAAGCAGATCTGATTCTTCCTCTCCTCCCTCCCCCTTTTTCTTTGAAAGGAGCTTTCAAGCTGACTTTATACAACAGGAATTAGCTTAATAGAAAAAAAGAGAGCGAGAGACACACACAATTATTTCTTTCCAGTTCTTACCATCAAGTTCTCAGAAATAACTTCTTCCTGCCTTGCTGGAGGATATGGTGTGTATTATGTGCCAGATGCAAATATATGAGCATTTTATAAATACCCAAGTCCCTCCTTGCGTCAGGGATCTTTTTTTTTTTTTTAATGTAACCTTTCGCTGTTTTGGAGATATTTAGGGAAGCGCTGCACAGAAACTTCTTGTCACGCTTGTCTTGGTTTCTGCCGGCGAACCATCCCGTACGCTTCAGGTGTTTGCATAAATATCTTGGTAGTGCTAACAGCAGCCTTCCACCGAGATTACTGCTGGGCCCTGGCCAGGGTCAGGGGAGCAGCCAAAACCAACTGCAGGACTGATATAACCAGCCTGATTTTGTGCAAGCCTGTGGAATTAAGTATAAGATTGTATCTGAATTCTTCCTTCTTTATGGGAGGCCTTTTGTGGCCCAGCAGCAGCTGCCTTTCATGCAGCTTGTTAGGCTACACTAAGCAATATGGGTCGTGTAAATACGGACAGGTTTATTCTTTCTTAAGGTTAAAGCTTTAGATGTGCCCTCACTCCAAATGACTTTGCAAAATAATCTGCAGAAAGGCTTTTTTTAGGTATTGGAGGCCATAAACTCCCAAGTGTTGGCTGTGAGAGGATAGGCTGGTGGTCTCTGAGAAGCTGTCCAGATATACTAAGAACTTCTGGGCAGCGAACAACGCTGGAGCTGATAATTCTTTGCTTCGTTTTGTTCAGGAACTTTAATTACTTCTTGGTTGCTCTTTATAGCTTGTGTCCAAAAAGCAAATAGTGTTTTCTGGCATGGCGTGTTGAGTTCTTAGTAGCTCCCTGCCCAGCCGGGCTGCACGGGTGATCTGCATGCATGATGAGGGAGCAGTGCTCGCTTTTTGCTGGACAGTTGTTAGGGCGGTATCTGCCCAAGGTACCAGGAGGTTGTCCTACTTTCCCAGCTCAAAAATCCAAGATCCTTAGAATTTGCAAAACGGACACCTGCCTTTCCCTTTGTTAGCCAACAGGAGCAGTCAACGAATACATCTTTTAATAAAGGAGACATCGCTTGAGACTTTACTCTTTTTTTTCCCCGTCTTATTTGTCTGTTCTTACTGACAAACAAAAGGCATAATCCATTATTCCAAACTGCTGAAAAAAGAGGCTTCAAATTGCCAGGTATGAAATTATGCTGCTTGTTCGGTTACCAGTAGGAAACGGCATGAGATGTTTCAAAACCTACAAAGGAGAAAGTTCTTTGTATGTGTGAATTTAGTATTCACAAAAGGTGTCAGATTGACAGCCTTGGAGATTGTGGAGATTGGAATTTTATTTATCCCCAGGGTAGGTGCAGCACAGACTGCAATAGTGCAAAAATTTCCTGTATTATTCCGCTGTTACACCCTGCTTGTGCCCTTCACGGGCAGCCCCTGGGGACGAGGAGCTCCTTCTTTCTCTGTGCCCCTTCTAATAGCTGGCTGCCAAAAGGATGCGAGGGTGGGTTTTTTTTGTGTGTGATGTGGGTGCTTGTCTCCTGAAATCTAAACAGATGTGAAAGGAATTTGATGACATCCACCCCTAAACAGCCTTCAAGCCCTCATGTTCTCTGGTGCACACTGCGGGTCTGGAGTCAAAAGATGCTGCCGGTCGCTATTCGGTTATTCACCAACTTACACATGCTTCTACAAGGGTTTAACACTCTTGTCTTGTGAAAAATGTAAGTTATGTTGAGATAGAAGATTATAAAATCAGGTAAATAATGCAGCACCTTATTTTAGCAGACTGGGTGAAACTCCAGCGGTTAGTGTAAGGGGATGTCTGACCTTTCTGTTCTTGCTGTGAACGTGTGTGGGTTTAGGTCACCTCTTATTCACACACTTTACATGTTTTTAAGGTGAGAATATTTACTGCAGCTCTACTAAGTATTTGGAAGATAGCAGATGCTTTTAAAGCCTTGTTAATGAAGTTACAGGTCAGATGTGACATAGTGAGTTTTGACAATTAAATAATATCCTCTTTGGAGAAAGTAGTGAAAAACAAGAAGAGAAGGAAAAAATAAAAGGGGGGATGAGATGGAGCAACCTCTAGTCACCAGAGCTCTGGTCTTTTCACACGTTTCCAGACCCAGCATAAGACCTGAGAAATGCCAAAGAACCTGTGAACAGAGAGCTCACAGGTGTGGTCTTGCCCATCGTGCTGAGCTGACGGCGTGGGCTGGTGTTGGTCGTGCAGAGCTGTCCTCCTCACTCCATGGGCTGTGAAACCATCGGCCAGAGCTGCGATCTGCTTCCCTCACTTGGTGTGGACGGTACATTTGAATATCACAGACGGATAATATTTCCACTTCAGAGTGAGCAGCCTTTATTTCCGAGAGAAAGCCCTTCAGAGCACACAGCTTAGTCCTGCCTCAGCTGCGCTGTGCGGTTGTAGCTCTGGGTAGTAGCTTTTACCACCTCCAGTTCCTGTCCTTCATTCGGTGGCAGGATTGTGTGCCCCGAGTTGCACGGTTTGGCTTTGACCAAATCACTGATTGCCTTCGGATCAGACTTCTCACGGCGACTCCAGCAAGGCCCAGGCTGCTGCGCCGGCTGAGACAAAGGTCTTCGAGCTCAAGCCCTGCCAGCAGTGAATGCTTAAGGAGAAGTGTGAGATTATTTTAATTGGCTTTTTCTTTGCAACACAATTCCTTTACTGCGTCTGTCGAAGATCAGGTCAGGCTTGGAAGTCACCTGTTGGGAGCTCCCTGCCTCACCTCATGCAAAAGCTGAGGCCAGAGTCCTTGAAACAGGCAGGACAACCTTGTGTGAGAGCAAGTTCCACCGTATCTCAATTAACCTTTTATTTAAAGGCGCAGAAAATAGTTTTGTCCATCGACTGAAGCAATCAAATGATCGTTCACATCAGCTAAAGGGTAGGAGAGGAGATGGTTGCTGATTATTTCTTTTTCATTCATTTGCTTTTGTGAATGATTGCTGAGAACAGCTGGATTAAGCAGCTTTGTGTGTGAGCACACAAAGAACCCGTGAAATATAAAGGTGTTTGGAACTGCGCTATTGGAATAGACCAATTTCTGATTATAGTTTTCTGTCAGATTTAGGATGGATGTGTTCCTGCTTGAGCTGAAATTGCCTTTCCAGCCTTAAAGTACTTTAATATTTACAAGCTACATGCAAGCGCTTTCCTCCTTTCCTTAGGCCAGAAGAAAGTGCTATGTTCATTGCTTGAAAGCTGAAGACTTGGCATACAGAACAGGAGCATTTTTTTAAATTCTTCCAGTAAGAGTCAACGTAGGTAGGATGGACTTTGGGCATTAAAACCTGCTTTGTGGACCTTGTTTCTGAATTGTTGTTCCAAGTATTTGCTTGAGGTGCGTGGATGCTGACCTACCTCTTTTATCCCTGGTATACAAGACAATTAGTAATACTGCCAAAATGGGAAGAGAGACAGATAAATTCTTTTAAAGCAGGTTTTTGGAAAAAAGATGTAGTCGTTTACCCTCTGTGTGTGCACAATTATATATTGACTTAAGCTGTCTTTCTAGTGGAGAGGCAATCAAACAACAGGATACCAAAGTCCAGGATTTGATGGACTTTTTAGTAAACCGTGTGCAAGGAGAGATCTGCTGGATTTACTGTGTGCGTTCCACTGCAGTGGATTCTGCTCTTCACTTCCGTAGTGCTTGCACATGCTGGTGGTCAGAGAAAACGTAGCACTTGAGCGTTCTGTGCACGTGTCTTCCTCCTAGTGATAGATACGCGTAAAATAATTATATAGGCAGGTGCAGCATAAAGGTTAATTTGTTGTATAGAAGTTCCATCGAGACTCTACTTTGTGTTTGCAAAACATCTCCTGGAACAGAGGCTTCTCCTAGAGCGAGATACTCTCTCACAGGGCAACAGGAGTAAGAGGGTCAACCAGCCCTGTGTGTTGCTTCAGCATCTTGCAGCTCCTGTGGGGCATCAGAAGGATTTCTCCCCGCCAGAGAGGCTCCTCTTGTTCCCGGTTCCTAGACTGTCGGGAATCTCTGTCCTGTGTTCGGTGAATCGTTCCTGGAGAGCACCCAGGCAGCGTGGAGGAGGAAAATGCGGGCTGTGAGTGCAGGAGATATAAAAGTCAGGTGAAAGAGGGGAGAGAAGGCGGTGCCAGGATGGAGGTGTGGTGAAACTGGGGCTGCGGAGGGATCGGAGAGGGAGGAGCTCAAGTCGGTGGAGAAACGGAGCTGTAGGTTTGCAGGAGAGGTGGCCTGGGAGTCCGGAGATGGGGAGGGAGGCAGCAAGCAGAGATGGGTTGGCAAGGGAGATGGCAGTCTGAATTCTGACACTTTCTAATTTTGGAGTGCTTGCCTTTGTAACCTTAATAATTTTGTTCTAATACACTAGATACAAAAATTACATTATATGTTCTGAGGAATTTGGTTACTATGGAAATGGGTATATAAGTACATAAGTGATAAGATGTCAGCAAATGGAACAGCTGGAACGTAGCACACACAGACCTGCGACCGCCCGAGTTTGGGAAGCAGGTCCTTGCAAACTTCTGCTTCAGTCTCGGGTATCTCGCTGCTGGGTGTGAAAGCGACGTCAGAGCTTCTGCAATAAATCTTTCGGGTTTGCGGACGTGCCCACAATTTCTGGGTAAACAGCCCACGGGGAGGTCGCTGTGTTCCCACCCGGCTGCGGGAATGCAGAACCGATGTGCTCGTGCCGAGCGGCTGGTGTGGGAGGGGAGCGGGGAGCTGGGTTTGGGGTGGTACAGCTGGTCCCTGGTTTTTAAGTGTTTGCCAGAAGCCTTTGCTTTCCTTAGGGCAGCTTGGGGATGGCGTGTCTTGTTCAGCCGTGGCAGGTGGGGAGGGCAAAGGGGAGCGCCCTGGGGAGCATTGGGCAGAAATGGGGGGTGACCCTCGGTGCACGAGTAATGGTTCTGGAGCCTCGCTCAGCAGAACTGAATGAGCTGCAGGGTCTGCAGGAATAGAGACGTAAATGGGATAGTCCAAAGTGTGTAGTCATGCAGGAACAACAAATATAAAATATATAAAAATATATGATAATATGTATAAATATATGAAGTATAAAAATGTGGTTTATCAGTTAGAAATGGAAAGATGTGTAAGACTTGAGTATATCCATTGATACGGTGGTAATTTAAAAACGTAAATGCTGTGTGTCCAGCAAATAAGCAAATGTGGAGAATTCTGGTAAGGGATGTTAAAAGGAAAAAAACCCCAAAGCCTTAGTTTGGGACAGGTGTGAGGAAGGGCTGTTAGGGTGGTCTGGGAAGTCAGTTCTCTCTCCTGTGTCAGAAAGGGAGGCAAAACTGGTTTGGTTTTTTCAGCTGATGTGCTAAGAGGGTGCATATTACACCTCTGTACTTGTGATTATCCCTCAGTATTGAAAAGAGAACTGTTTAAGGACAGTGTGGGAAACAGAGCCAGTCAGTGTAAACCGACATAAATAATAAATGCAAACTGTAAATCAGTCTTAATCTGTTCTTAATCTTAAATCGGTTCCTAATCAAAAGAGGAGTGGGGTTCTGGAGCGGCCTTCTGATCAAAGCAGTGGCTTTGAGAAGTCTTCAGGAGTTGGTTTTTATTTGCTGATTGGATTCTATTATGTGGTTGCTTAAAATAGCAGGAACGGGACCTCATAGGACCTTCATCCTATGATCTTAACTATCCAGTTGAGACATATTCTCTGTCTGAAGCACTGCCACCTAAATTGTTTTGTGTGTTAGCTGAAATGAGTGTTTTTCCCCTGAAAGCAAATAAAACTCATCAAATTAAAAGGGTATGCTTGTTAATACAAACGGAATGGTATTTTTTGTTTTAAAAACTTAAAGAGGAGTAAGCTAGGTCTTGCAGAACCCACTGGAGAAGCTTTTCTTCGAGTTGGTAAAAGAGTGAAAAAGGTGGGTTTTGATTTGTTGTTGTTTGGTTTTGGTTGTTTGACTCATCCCCTTGCTGTGTGCTGTTTAAAAAAAAAATGTTCTGCTCAGTCATGTGGAGACAGGAAAAACAAATACTCAACCCGAGCCGGAGTAAAACTGGACAAATTGCCGTGACTTTGGGGAATTCCATCAGGAAAGGAGGTGCTCACGGGCTCTAGAAAGGCGTGAAATAATTGCTCCATTTATGGGTACACATAATCTGGTAGAACAGATTTAACAGTTTTGGGAGCTTTTAAACTCTCTCGATTGCTGAAATACGTTCGCAGCCCTTTTGGAACCTGCTTTAAGTTACAGGTTTACGTAAGCAGCTGTACGCCCTGGCCGTGCTGGTAAAGCCTCTTTCCGTGCGCTCCGTTAGGTTGGTCACTCCTCCTGAAGAACAGAGTAGTCTTTCACTGGTAATCTCTTCTGAAATGGCTTTTTCTGCATTTCCCAGTGACGAAGGTCCGTCACGTACAGGCACCTTACTAGAACCTAGTATCCTTATTTCTGTGCAACCTTTCAGTAAACCTTATTTCTGGTAGTAGTCGTATATTTTGTAAACTCCCATGTTAAACAAAATTGACCTTTTTCATAACAAAGTGTGTTTTGATGGTGCTTGTGTGACCCTAGAAGAACAGCAGCATAAAAATTCTCATCCGGCTTCTGCGCCATCGCCTGTCTGGTCCTATCTGCCGTTCCTGGCAGTGGTAACAACTGGATGCTTCGGCAGAGGTGCCAGCAGCGTTCAGGAGTACCTCACCTGACCTGGCTGTGGATATTCTTACTTGTGTAAATGTCTAGTTTAAAAAACAATGTTGTTGCAGTAATTTCTGCAGGTTAATTTTGTTCTCTATAGCTTCATTGGTTGAATTCCTTCAAAGTATGCTGCTCATATATTTTATGGACTCCCGTTGTTCTTGTAGTCTGACCATTTGACATGGCCTTCTTATGTCTGTTTTTTAACTCTTACACCTTTTCTCTTCAAGCTTAGTTTATCCTTTTGGGCATTTACAACTTCCTATTTCTCCGGCCTTTTTCTGTTGTGCTTTCTTTTTATCGCTAGATGTAAGTGAAGAATAACAGCCAAGGAGCAGAGCATGGCAGAGACTTCCTTAACGTATTGTCAGAGATTCTGTATTTTCCTAATTGCTTCTTCATGTTTGGGGGTTTTTTTGTTTGTTTCGTGTTGTTTGGGTTTTTTTAAGAGTCTGACATTGTCTTTGCATAATTGTGCAGTCACTTTTATTGAGCTGTCTGCACAAGGCTTAGCTCCTGAGTTATGTTTGGTTTAAGAGCAGATATGTGCTTGACCCGTCTTTACTTTTTGACCTTTCATCTCCTGCCTTGTTGCGTATTCACCTTTTTTTTTTCAGGTGCCCGTGTACTTACTGGTACTGTCGACTGCCCTAAATAAAACTTGTCACATTCTTCTCCCTTCCATTCCAGATCTTAAATGCAAATATTATGCGGGATCTGCACAGTATCTGTGGTCCCTGATTGCAAGGGCTTTTTCCCTTTGCTTAAAATGTGTAATTATCTGTCTGACCTCTTGCTTTTTTCAGAGCTCTGTATCAGGTGATGTTTGTGTTCTCCACCTATGACTGATTAATACCCCCAATAATTCTGTGCGCAAGACTTTGCCCGCTTCTTTTTGGGTGGCACACAGTCTCGTGCACAAATGTTTGGCTTGTTAGTGTATCGTCATGGCCAAGTGATTAGCGTGGTGCTTCCACTAATTATTAGCTCAGGTAATTCCTGGGTTTGGCTGCAGCCGTTGTGGGCAGCTTCTCTGGAGCAGCCGCCGTTGTGACAAAAGTATTTGTCACTCGGGAGCTGCATCAGACTTTAGGGCAGCTACTTACCTGTCTCCATAGGTCAGTAGTGTTTAATTTACAAGTTTATTGAAGGACCAGCTTTCTTGATCTATGGTCTGCGACAGCACCGTACCTTAGACCTGCTCATTTTATTTCTGCAGATGAGGTACCTTCTTTCCTGTACCCTTACTCTCCAGTGTGGCTTTTTTTTCCAGCACTGGGCAACCGCCTGAGGCTTCTTGCTGTCACAACTTGTTTTTTAAGGTTATTCCAACAGAATCTGCAGTTTTGTCTTGAATTCTGTTTGTATTTGACTTTATTTTCTACCTCAGGTCCTTCCTAGTGGCTTCAATTTCAGCCGGTTCATGCTTGCTCAAAAAAGAGTGACCTGGGGACTGGAGGCTTGGACACGTCTTCGTCTGCACTCTCGTGCATTCAGTTGCCAGCACAATTTAAGCTTTTGGAGTTTTATTATTATTTATTTATTGGTTAGAAAGACTTTGAATTACTTCTGTTCAGGCCTGCTTTCTAAAACTGTGTGTGATACTGCTACTTTTTGATGACTTCTTCTCTCAGGGGTGATTATCTATATTGTGAGCTTTAGTAGCTTATTTCCAAGTTACTTACGCTGAATCCTAAATAGCTGATTTGCTTACGTTTACTATATTTATTGTTCTGGGGCAAAATTTCTTAAGGGTCAAGAAACAGTTTCTTTAAACTCAAGTCCCATTAAGATATCTGACTAAATTTTTATTATTTTTTTTGGTATAGGCAGCTGGAATTTCCCAGCGTTTTTGCCTCTAGATTTAATTGCCTCTCATCAGCTGGCCGCTCGCTAACCTCTTCCTGGCCAGTGTGCTCCCAGCACGGCGTCCCCCGCTCCGGAGTCGTCAGAGCGTTCGCTCTTTGGTCTGAGAGACGTGGCCACAGCGAGTTGTCTCTAGGTGATGCAGTCACAGAATGTGTATTAATGCAGTATTTTACATAGTAAAGGAAAAGAGTTGGCAACAACTGTGAACGTAATGAATTGCAGAAGAAGGGGGACAGAAGATTTCATTTTTTCCAGTTGCCTTCCTCATAGCTTTGCTAGCCTAAGGAATTACTAAATTTAGAGCTGACCTTCTTAATAAATGTACCAGAACTATCACAAGCAAAGACATTCAGGAGATGTTAGTGTTGAATATGTCAGGGTATGGTTAGCACGTCTTCAACTTTCATGACATTGGCCTTTGTGAAAGGAATGCTGGCTATTCAGTAGGTCTAACTTTTGATCCCATGGATGTTTTGTTTTAAATAGGAGGAAAAATACAAGATGCTTTTTGACACTAATGTGTTTTTTCAACTGTAATGTCTTTTGTTTGTGTTGTAGGGTCCGTGGTAGATACAGTGTTTCTCAAGTAAGTAACACTGCAAAAATTGCCAGTTAACAAAACTAGTGTTTTCAGGAGTACTGGTAGTGATAGTTACATTTGTGTTTGCTTATACTGACATATATAACTTGTCAAAATAAATTTAGTTTGTTCATCTTTAACACAGGAACAGGCTTATCGAGTTAGAGGTAACTTTTCCACTACCTAGAAAAATTGAGAGATTGTAGAAATAATCTGAAATATGGAAAACTGTTTCCATTGTGTTTTCAGTAGAAAGCACAGGATAATTGTTACACTGTTGGCTTTACTGCTAGTGTGGATCATCCTAACAAATAGTTCCACCCAAGCCAGAAATGCAGATTCTGGGCTTGTCAGCGGAGGTTTGGGAAACTTAAACTTTCCGACCCTTTTGCTAGTGACATTCCTGGAAAGTAAACACCCAAGCAGAACAGCTCAGCGGGATCAGAAAGTGTGCTGGGGTAAGTAATGCGGAGAGTTGATGATGGACATTTTAGTGTCAGAATCTTGAGAGGAAATCAAAGTAAGCCACAGAGTCTACAAGTGCATGTATAAGAGAAATGCAAGCAGTACTCTAACATAAAAGTGCCTTCCCGAGGCTATTCTGTGAAGAAATATAATACAGGAAAAAACAACGCAGGTAGAGAAGCAGAAAAAGAAAAGAAAAAGGAAATCTACAAAGGTGTTTTTCCAGGATACAACCATTCCTCAAAAATCTTTTTAAAACAAATGGAACAAGGAATCTGACTGGAATGCTAGGCTTGCTTTTTGTCAGATGAAGAAATATTTGCTGTGTTGGGAAGGAAAAGCCAGTTTGAGCATAGGTGCTCACGCTGCCAAAAGGCTGCTAGAATTCACCATAATATCCAGCTGCAGATTCATCTTGTTCTTATAATCTGTTCCTTCTAGAAATACACAGATGAGGGAGCATTTGACCTTTCTTTGCTGTTGCCTTCTGCTGCGGAGGAGGATCTCAGGGGTCTGCAGCAAGCAGTGCTGCTGTTGCACGGGTATACGTTGGGTTACAGACCACGTGAAGTGCACGTTTCTGTCACAACACAACTAATGAAAATGTCCCGTGTGGCTCTAGGATCTCACCTGCTTCAGGCTTTGGCGGCAAAGGGTCTTGTGACTCAAAGATCTTGTCTTTTCCCTTCCCCTGGGGACTGGCAGAAAGCAGAGGAGCATCTCACGTACTGAAGCTTGGGACTGAAAAGTCACGTAGAGGAGAGTGGGGCCTTCTGTGGTCCACAGTCACCTTCCACAATTCCAGGATTTCTCAACCCATTCCAGGTGTCTTTGTTCTGCCAGTAGTTGGCACGGTTTCAGGATGGTTTCCTTTTAAATCAGTTTTGTGAAAGCATTTTGGTTTTTTTTTCTGAATAATAAATTTTTTTTCTAACAGTCTCTTGTAGAATGCCATTCATCTGCAGCTCCCTTTTCCTTAGTGACAGGTAGTCCTTGTGGATCCAGCCTGGAGAAGTGTACCAAAAAGAATGTTTTTAAGATAATTAAGAGAAAGGCAAGTTCATTACTTTGTCAGCACTTTTTCTTCTGAGCAGCAGCTCACTGCTACGTGATAAAAGTAAGTTAGCAGGATCCCAAGGGAGATGTTCCCACATGCCTTTTGCCCCTTTTGAAGGGCACGGGCAAAGCTAAATGACACTTGCTGCATCTCCAAGTTTTTCTTGTTTTATTTCTGGGATTATTTTTTTTTTCTTCCTTAATTACCACTTCAGGAAGATTTCCAAATTGTAGAACCAGGAGGAGAAGAAGTAACATGCCGTTAGCTTGGTGGGAGAGGCTTATCCAAATATGCGAGTGGTCTGTGGTTTTACTTGAGTTGAGTGACTTAAACTGCCGTCCCTTTTGCGAGGCTGGGAGATGCCGAGAGACTTTCCGTTGTGCTAGTCAGCTCGAATCCGACTGTCTTGATGCCATCTGCCGTGGTGTAACTGAGCATGGACGGGAAGCGCGTTTTTAGCTGTTGAAGGGAGCAGCCGCCTTCTGCTGTGAGTGGAGGGTAACTCGTCTTCCTTGCGTGCGGTGCGGGGTAAGGCTTGAGAGTCGCTCTGGGTTTGGCAGAATGGGAGAAGAGAGTCGACTGGGTGGACCAGAGTCTAGGTTAAAACAGATCTTAAGGAACATCCACTTGGTGTGTTGCCAGGGCATTTATTTTTATTTTTTTTTCAATCGGAAAACAATAAAACCCATGGTACATAGTTTTGAAACTCGATGGAAAGAGAAATTGACTGCGGGTGCAACGGTGAGGAAAGTGATTTCCAGTGATTTTTGAAGAACCTTATGAACACACGTCCCTGCGTTTGCCGAGATGTGCAGGAGGTTGGGGAGAAGGCGATCCCAAATCTGGCAGTGCTGCCCTGGCTGCAGATCTCCCAAATTTCAGAGAAGCCAACAGAACTCCTGGGTGTGCCCCTGCAGGAGGGACCAGCTGCAGCAGGCTGGCCGGTAAAGCCGTGGGGGCATCATAGTCAATCGCTGTCTGCCCTTTATCTTTCCGGGATAACGTAACTCCGTGCGTAGAATTCATCAGGCTGAAATTTTAAAGGCTGATTTGTAGGCAGATCACAAAGTCAGTCACGGGTAGTAAAATCTCATCACACCGGGCAGTGCTGGTGTACGTGAGTTCATTTCTTCAGATGCTGGATCTTCATCACCTTTCCTGATATGTCCTCCCCAGGAGCACAGCCCTTCTGCCTCGGATGCCAGGGCAGGGCCCAGCTGTGACACTCGTGGCCTTTAGGGCTGGGTGTTGCAGCGCGCTGTTGTTGCCTGAAGAGAGTGTTTTCGGAAAAAACTTCCAGAAGTTTTACCTGAAGAGAGAACATTTCAGGGAGTGATTTGTCTGCCACCTCCGAAAAAATTGTAGTTTCAGATCAAGTATTCAGTGCTATACAGAAATTCTTAAAAGTCAGTATTTGAAGCATCCTCACCATCTAACTTCCACTTGAGGCATAACTGCAAGTACAAGAAAAAAAAAATTTAAAAGTTGGTTCTTACCATAGTTCCAGTTTACCATATGTATGGTAGTGGTGGAAATGTTCAGTGTCAGCTGGAAACCATTCAGGAAATTTTTAATAGTGTATTGAGTGGATAATTTAATCACAGCTTCATGCACTCCCTGGATCTGACCCATATGCAAGTAAGAGAAAATCCCTTTTCCCTTTTTTGACGCTTGCATGATGACCCTCGTTCCCCATCTATGTGATGCTCTTCCATTAGTTCCTGCCAGAGGAAGTTAGGCTAAAATTTAGCATTACATGCAATGCAGATGCTTTAAAAAAAATCATCTAAATATCAATTTCCAAATGAAGTTATGTTGTGATGGGCTCAGTTGGTTTTTGGTTGGTTTTTTTTTTTGTTAGTTGATTTATTCCTGCTCTGACTTTGAGTAAGAAGACTTGGAAAGGCTAGTAGTTTTCTGTGGTGAATATTCACTTTATCATCTTTGCTGTTAGAGTGTGCAGCACTAAAGATCACAAGTGCTGGAACTGCTCTCCTGGTTTGTTTGTTTGCTTTTAAAGTATCACGAATATCCCATCAAGGAAAAACACATAGTGTGCTCACATTTGAGACTAAAGATAAGTTTTTATAGATTTTACTGTCCTGAGTGTATCGTATAACAGATGACTATAACATAAAACAAGATTTGTTTCTCAAGTTGCAAATAATTTTTTGTTTCCCATTCAGGAATGGAGGCAGCATTCCTGTCGTAGGAGTCCGTGTGGCGTGCCGCTTCGTACCCGGGGAAACGGGCAGGGACACAGGATGAGGGATGCATAAATCTGCTTGTTATTTTCATCTGGGGCTCACGTGGTGGTTGTTTGACTCTGGTTATAATATTCTTGCACGTAGAAACTGAAGGGTGTTGAACATGTTGATTCCTTGAAACTTCATTTGCACAGACAAAGCGTGCTGTTTTCTAATGCTAACGGTCTACAAGCAAGCTGGTGCTGTAATTTGATTTCTGCAACCTTTTGAACCGTCTTAAGGAACTGCAAACGCTTTGATGCGACTCATGGTTAGTGTAACTGAACACCTTCTGGTCACCGGCACTCTCCCTGCGTTGGTCTGGATGCGAACTTGAGAAATAATGGGACGGCAAAGTGGAAATCTCTGTGAGCAGGTTCCCTTCTCCTTCACAGGAAAGGCTGAGGACATTCTCAGCCCACCACGCTGTGTAGTACCTGAAAGCAGTTGTCTGGGACACTGACAGCCGTCAGATGTTTTGGTGTGCTGCGGACAGATCTTCATTTCTCTGACGTCTCCGTAGCATAAGGCTGAAATACGCGATTTGAATGTGGCAGCCGACCGTGTAGAGCTCTGCGTGTTCTGCTCGGCCGGATCCCGGGGGGTGTTAGTCACAGGGCTGGGTCTTACTGGAGATGACACGGCAGGGAGGCAGAAAACTTGGAAGGGAACAGGTCTTACCCCATCCGCATCTGCAGCTTCCTTGTGCCGGTGGTGCGAGGGGCGTGTGTACGTTGAATATGGCCATGATTACAGGGAACAGATTCATAGACTTTTGGGGATGTGTGCATGCAGTTTTCACTTACTGGTGCTTGTTCAGATGAAAGCAATTTGATAAAACTTTTTGGCCTGTAGTGGGTGTCATTTACACTAGTAATGGTAGCCACTAAAACAATGTGGTTAGTGTCCATCGGGAACTCTGCTGTGTTTCACAGCATAGCTGTACCGATCCAAAAAACCTGTAGTAAAATGACTGCAGTGGCAGAGGAGCGTTAAAACACCTGCAACTTGACCGTAACTTAGAAAACCAGCTGCCTGCTGGCATACGATTTAATTTTCAGTGCAGTTTAGTTGCAGGCTTTGTTGTTTTGGTCTTCTTTTTAATCACAGAATCACAGAATGTTGGGGGTTGGAAGGGACCTCAAAAGATCATCTAGTCCAGCCCCTGCCAGAGCAGGATCACCTACAGTAGGTCCCACAAGAACGCATCGAGGCGGGGTTTGAACGTCTCCAGAGCAGGAGACTCCACACCCTCCCTGGGCAGCCTGGCTCTGTCACCCTCACAGGGAAAAAGTTTTTAATATTTTTGTGGAACCTCCTATGTTCCAAATCTTTAGACTCATCTGTATTTGTAAAACATGTAAAATAGTGCAGTAACCACGTTGCATGCCACGTACCCTGACTTCATTTCCCCAGAGTGTTCATTCCGGTGTTGTTACGGCGAGGCAGCAGGCAGAGCATCTCGGCGCTCTCGGGCACGGCGGGCAGCGCGTGGTGTCTGGGTAAAAAGAAGACTGAGGGAGTTTAATATTGTAGCATCCATAAAAAATGGGAGCACTTTATTAACGGAGACTGTGTAAAGCTTTCTTATGGAAGGAGTTTGCATTAATGCATTTTATTGTTCCATCTAAGGAGGTGAAATGATAAGCCTAGTGTCATGCACAGGTTTTTGACTATTCTGTTAAATAGGTTTTAATAGTTAATGTTTTTATTCTCATGCATTTCCAAGCAGCAATTATTTCCAAGAATAAAGATAATTAAATTTGTCTCGATGCTCTCAGGATTAAAAGGGAGAAAGCTGTATTCTAGTCTGCATCACCAGAGATGAGGAGTCCTGCCCTGATTTGCCCTTCAGATTTGGGCAGCGCAGTAGCTGGTCCCGTCCCGCTTCCATGAGTTGTGGCAGCGGCGAGAAGCGTTGCCTGTCGATGCCGTTTCGGAGGCAGGCTCCGAAAAGATGCCGAGCCTGGTGGCTGGTTTGGCCCCGGGGTAGGTGGGGAGGGGGAGAAGGCCGTAATCCCTCTCGGCCGTGTGCGAGCGGGGTTTTCTCGCGCTGGCTCGCGGGGCCATGTGACTTTTGGCCATATTAGCAGGTTTATCCCAGCCTGGTCCCTCTGACTAAAGGGCATTCTGGGATTGCAGCAGTTGCTTTGGAACAACAATGTCCTTTTTGTAAGAATCTGACGCTTCTTAAAAGATGGAACATGACATCATCACCGCCGATCCAAGAAACATTCCTTCAATAACACTGAGTGTGCTCTGGTTATCAGCTCCCTTCCCCCAGCTCCTTTCCCTCGCTTTTCTGACTGATGCTTTTTGTCTATTGTTTCGTCGGGGGCTGTAAATGCGAAACAGTTGTCTTTCAGTGTTATGTGCTTGTTAGAGCTGGAATCAAGTGCAATGTTGTTGGCTCCTTTGAAAGAAGGAAAGAAAAATAACCAAAAAGAAACTTTCTCTTCCAGTCTTCATAAACGTAGCGTGCTTCAGGTACGGGCTGAATCGAGGCTAATTATTTCCCTTCCCACGCGGTATTAGTTGCTGCGTTATGCAACGGAAGGTGGAGATATCGCAGTCCCGTTCCTTTGCACCTCGCTTGGCTTCGCTGCCGGGCGGCTTTATCCTGTGCTGGTGCCGTCTCCTTCGCGGGCTCCTGCGGTGATCCCGCAGCGATCCGAGCCGCGCGTGCCCACGAGTGCGGGATCGCGGAGTTGTGAACGGCTGCACGTTTTCTGCGTGTATATAGATACACATAGGTTGTTATACCAGGTCCACCGCTGGGATTTTCCTCAGCCCCTGCAAGCGGGCTAGCATGGAAACACATCTTGGATCGCGTTAAAAATCTTTTAGGATGCCGGCTGTTTGGAGGAAAGCTATGAAAATGCTGGATTTTGCTTCCCTTCCCTGCGTTCTCTCTCCCACGCATATCTTCGTCAGGAAAACTGGAGACTCTTGCAGGCTTCACCACTAGGTATGTCTGGGCTGTCTCTCGCACAGCCGTGCTCTCCTTGTGCCATGCTGGCAGTTTGCACTAACGAGGAGCAGGCAGCCTTTGGCACTTCCACGTGCTGCAACTGCCTAGAGAAGAGTGCCATCGAGTGTAAACATGCAGGTGTCTTTTTCCATCCTTGTAGGAATTTGTTCCACAGGGAGGGAAAAACAAGCGATTCATTGGTGGTCTATGGGCTTGGAGAAAGGGGGAGTTCTCATGTCCAGAAAAGGAGGAAAAATGGACGGGGAAAGGGCCTTTTGATAGGTTCATTAAACTGAGGTTTGCTGTCTTTTTTATTGTTGTTGTTTTTTCCATTCTGAAGATGTAAAACTTCTTTGAAAACCGAATTTGAGATCTGAAATATGAATTAAAGAAGCACAAGTCTTGACCAGAGAGGGATTTTGGGAAAGAAGTGAGCTGTGCGATTAGCTGTTTGCCAGTGACACCAAATTGTTATTACTGGTGACAATTCCAGAGAATTGAGAGGAAATCCTAAGACCCAGGGCCCTTCCTTTAGGGCGGGGAGAAGTGCATTTCGCTTGTAGTTGTTGTTTGGCTTCAACTGTTGTAAAGATATAGTAAGATTTTTGCACAACTCGAAAATATACTTTTATTCTGGATAGATTCCAAGACACACTTTGAGTAAATGGAAGCAAATACATGGTGCAGACAGAAAGGATTTCCTACATTCCCATTGGCACCTGAAATTGCAAGTTCCTCTGAAGAAATTGTTTGCCAGTGGACAGTTGTAGAAAGCTGTGTCATGTTCCGTCACAACTGAAATGTTTGTTTGCATCTGCTGAAGCAGAGTAAAAAGACGTGTCGTGTGTGGAACTGGGTATCTCCTGCTCTGGCTGCTGCTCCTCTAAAGAAGGGGGTTGAAGAGTGGGCACTTTAGGATAGAGAACATGAATTTCCATAAGCGAAAAAGACAAAAAGGACCATGACTTATTTTGTTGTGGAAGGAGAAGCTTTAGAGAGGCCTCCTGTGCGTGCTGAAAAGAGTAAAGATTGGTCTCTGGCTGCTCATTAACTGGAGTACAATTGCAGAAGAGAAAAATAGTGAGCTGAATTGAAAATAATGTAAATACAGATCGGTAATTGGCAGTGGTAGTTCACACACATCATACTCGTACCGTGTAACTTGTCTTACAAAGGCCATGTTTTAGACGCGTGTGTGCAGTTGTGCCGTCTGCTTCACAAAGTCCGAACGACACTTTGAGCCATAGCGGGTGTAACCGGTCAGAGGGCGGGTGTCGAGGAAACACGGGCTCACTCCTCACAAACTGGCGACGGCTGTACCTCGGAGAGATGCTGCTGACCGCTCTGCAGGAGCCTGCGCAGATCCTGGCGCAAGAAACATGTCTCAGTTTGCGTTTCGGTTTTGTTGGTGTTCTGTAGAAGCGTGGCGGTGTGACCGTGACATTATCCCAGCGGGCAGGTTGCCTTGCTTCCCACACCAGGGGCGCTTGCTCGGGAAGAAGGGGAAGCTGCTCTGCTGTAGCTTTGTTTCTGACGCTCGGAGAAGAGGATAATCAGTGAAGGCTTGCAATCTTTTTCTTGCAGTAATCCATGCTGAAGAGGCTCCATTCATACAGATGAACCAAGGGTTGAGGCAGCACTTTAAACCCAGATAGTCGGTCGGCTCACTGCCCAGCAGGATGCCATCAACCAGCCGAGCGGGCAGCCTGAAGGACCCAGAAATTGCAGAGCTCTTCTTCAAAGAAGATCCAGAAAAGCTCTTCACAGATCTCCGAGAGATTGGCCATGGAAGCTTCGGAGCAGTGTATTTTGTAAGTAGATCCATGACTTGTGAGTTTTAGCTGTGTCTCTTTTTAAACTGTGGACGTAGACTTTTGGAATATATTGAGGAAAAGAAACTACCAGGGATCTTCTTTTATGGTGTTTGGGGCAGAGATATTTTCGTGTGTGTATGTACAGCTTCTGTCGCTTCAGAGGCTCAAAAGTATCTGTAAAGTGTGTGTGTACAACCTGAAAAGCAAAGCTGAAAACGTGGCCATTGCCCAGTGCGTGTGGCTGCATTGTTATGTTGCAAGCAGGGATTTATCTGCAAATTAAAACCTGTGCTCCGTGGATTCCGACTGGCAGTGCAGTTCTCTCGGTCTGATCCTTTCCTTGTCCCTTGAGAGAAACTGAATTCTCTCTCCCTTTGTGCATACCCCCAGGCTCCCTTAGAGCCATTCTTTGTGTTTGACACCTGAGCGGTCGCACTTCTGTTGTCATTTGTGCTGTCATATCCTTCCCTACTGCAGGCAAGAATCCCAGTATTCATCTGCATAAAACTTAATTTGACATGAACGTCTGGACAGCAGAATTTTTCCCAGGCTCCTTCTCTAGCTCATCTGGAGGTGGGATGTCTCACGGTAACCTCCTTTGCAGGTTGCTCTGTGTTAACCGAAGTGCATACTGCGAGACCTTCATTAAAAAACCATTTTCCTCAGAAAACCTTTTCACATTTATAATTATAGGAGGTGTGGCCAAACCTGCCAATTTCCCTTCAGAAAGCCATTTGTGTCAGTATTCTATGAGATGCCTATTCATAATTGCAGCCGACCATGTTGGGAACCTTCCAGCACAAATTTAATGCAGCACAGATGAACTAATTAGGAAAAGCTTCTTAATTTTGTTCCCTGTTTAAAACTATGAGCCACCACTGTCTGGGAACAGATCTGGGGGAGGAAGTGTTTTGCAACGAAGCAGTACTCACCTGCGGCATTTACTTCATCTCGTTTACTCACTTTGGTTAACGAGCGGATATAAGAGGAGGGAGCTGACAAATCTGTCTTCCTGCTATGTGGAAACATTATTGAAGAGATGCTATTGTGGAAACATTATGGAAGTTTTCAGGAAGACTATCTGACCTAGGCAGGTATGGAAACCCAACACAGAGCTCTGGGTGCCGATGGCGTTCCCAGACCTCAATGAGAAGCTGCCTGCCTGGCGTGTGTCGGCTGCCTGAGCTTTGTCGTTGTGGTAAAGGCTGATTGCCCGTTACCAGCTCCTACAAAGAGATCGAAAGTAAGAGGTCATTAATTTCCAAGCCCTTCTTGCTCTTTTTCCCCCACCATTTTCGACTACCAGTTCAGGATAGGTTGGTATTTATTCGCTCAAGAGTGCAATTACTTGCTCGTGCTTGGATTGTGCTTCTTTGACAAGAAGTAAGTCTGATTTGGCATTGGCAGAAAAAGCCAAGTGTAAGCAGCGCCTTGCACTGCTCCAACCCATTTGGGGGCTTTATTTTTCTGAAGAAAGAGTTTCCAACAAAGCAGATAGGCTGTCGCTGTTTCTGTGGAACAGAGTTTTAACCTTTAAGTTTTGTGTTGTATTGCACGTGGTTTTACTGCTAGCAGGTCTAAGAATCTGAAACTGTCTGGTGTAATGTACTCCCTGCATAAAAGATGAGAAAGACAACATGGAGGGAGAAATCTAGTGCGAGTTAAATAAGCATAAAGAACTAAAGCAGGGAAGTGTATGTCTTGGGTCCTTTATTCCTCTGTAAAGCTGAGGAAGAAATTTCTCTTCGATTTCTTTAGCAAGATGTTGATTCTGCTAATGCAAACAATTAAACTTTCTCTAATCAATGTAATATTGGATTGTAGTTAATGGCTTAAAAGCATATTACGAAAGCCGATAACATACTTCACCTTGGCTTCGTTCGCGCTTTGCCTGTGTCACGACTGGAGTTGCTCTGGTCACCAGATGTTGCTCCTTTGCACAGAGTTCTCGGAGGAAAGCAGCATAGATGAGCGTCAATGTCTGCCATGAAAAAAGTCCCGTTCATTTGGGTCGTTTGCATTAGCCACCTTTGTGACATCTTTGGGGCCATTGACTAGGAACCGACTTCTTTCAATTACTCGAGATCACAAGGAAATGAAGAAAGCAAACAAAACTCCGTGATGTCAGTGGGGCTGGAGCGACAGCTGGGACGGTTCCCTCTCGGCCTCGCTGTACAGTGGAGGACAGTGGGTCTCGGGCAAACACAACCAGGGCTTGTCTGCTTGGGTTTTCTAAAGCCTGACACCCCCCTCCCCAGGCTGCTTTCAGGGCACACAGCCTGCTCCAAAAATGTTGATGATAAATACGTGTGGGAGTAATTAACAAGTAGAAAAAAGCCATCTAATACTGAAATCTCCCTCTACTTTTTTTGAATGCGGTTTATTCTTTTTATCGTTAGTTTTACCCACCTTTCTTGTCTTTTATATCCCGAGAAAGGGTGATATGTCACATGAAAACTGGCTCAAAAGGTTCACTCCTGTCTCTTTTTCGATTACATCCCTCAGTGGCAGAAAGTTTGCTGGGTTTTTGTGTTGTTTTTTTTCTTTTCTTTCATGATTGCCATGAATTTTGCTGGTTCACCTCATGGTTTTAGTTTCTTAGAAACTGCAAGTCTGGCACCTCTGAATCATTTTGGTATTATCCTTACCCTACTCCCTGCTCTGCAGTGTAATAATAGCTTTTGCTTGACACAGGAAACCTACTACACTGGAACACTGCAGATGGAGCAGAAGAATAACCCACTCGCTTTTGTTAGAGCTGTGTTCCTTCTGCTCTACTCTAGTATTTTGCTTGCCTGTTTTATTGTGGTTTTTCACCAATTGGAGTGTCTTGGAGATTGTCTCTAATTAATAAAGGTCTGGGAGTCAGAATTTTATTCTTCTTTTTTTTTTCGACTCAAAACCTGAAAATAGACATCCCCCTAACCTTAGAGGTAATAGCAGTAAGACAGTGGGAAGGATCCTTTCAAACAGAAAGAAAATTAAAAATAGTATTGGTTCAAGCGTATCGTAACTGGTTGAAATAAAGACTGAGGGGGAATTCTGGGAATCTCTTTAATGAACAGCAGAATTAAAACATAACTGCAAAACCTTTTTGCAAAAGGCAGAGCCCTGGTACTTCTTTAATCTGTGTTCTGATAGGCTGTGCTTAATAGTACAAATCTATTAAACCCCAGCATTTTCATCAGTCACCAGTGAATGCTGTGGGGTGCACATTATTCTGATTTATATCATGTGGCTTCGTATCCAAGTTGATTATTCTTATCAGAGAGACTCAGAGGTCTTTTCCTCTGCCTCCCTCCCCTGCTGCTGAAATCCCTAAGAGAGGAGCGGCCGGTGTCTTGGCTGGAGCCAGCCTTCCTGCTGCCTCTCCCCCTGCCAGGTAGAATGAGCCGTAGCTTTGGCTAAATTAAACAAAACTTGGTGTCTTTTCTTGGGTAGTTGCTGTCTGAAGTCAGCAAGTCTGCCTTCGGAGTGCGAAAAAATGCCTACGTTTATTGCACGGTGTAAATTACAATATTACTGGACTGAGAAAATGAAAATCTGAAGGGGGGGTCGCTGAGATCGCTGCCACCTTTCTCTCTGTCATCTGCCTTCCTTTAAGACACAGAAGCTCGTTTTTGGGAGCACCGGGGAGAACTGATGGTGTCTGGGCCAGGTACCTGCTCTGCCTCCCCTGACACCTTTGCTTATGTTTGGAACAGAGCGAAGGGGCTGAGCCTTGGTCTGGAAGGGACTTGGGCAGAGAGAGAAGTTGATTTAGGGCAAATCCTTTCCACTTGAATCAGAGCTGTTTTTATAAGCTGTGATTTTTGGTTTAGACGTGACGGTACTCGACTCCTGCAGAGACTTGCTCGATGCTCAGCACAGAAAAATGTCAGACCTTGTCTCACAAAGAGGAGGGTGATCTTTATTCTAATAGATGCAGCAGTCACACCCCTTGGAAGATATTTCAGTTTAATGCTGCAAAAGTGAACTAAGGGATAAAGATTTATATTTTTTTAATGAGTATATTTGTTTTTACATCTTATGGGAAATGAAGATCTGAAGAAACTGATGCATGTTTTCATGTTACAGGCACGTGATGTGCGCACCAATGAAGTGGTGGCCATCAAGAAAATGTCATATAGTGGGAAGCAGTCCAATGAGGTGCGTACAACACATTGTGTATTAAATGTTGACCATTATAAATACTTATTATATGGGATGTTTTTAATTAGCTGGGGTTTGCAGCAAGAGAAATCTTTCCTATAACTCTAAAAGTGAATTGTAAAGGGTATTGTCTAAACAGAAGAAATGAGTTTACTGTTGATGGTGTATTTCTGCCTTGTCTGCTCTTGGAGAAGATGGACAGGGCTCTTTCCTTCCAGCCACAAAGGGCTCTTCAGTGGGACCATGTAAATGTGTAGAAAGCAAAACAGAAAATTAAAAATGATAGGTCTATGTGTTAGTGTGCCTTGTTGCCCTGAGATGTTCCATTGTAAATGCCTTCCGCAATAACCGTGCTGCTCACTGGGCAAAGGAATAACAGCCGTGGGTGCAGCAGCGAAAGGTACAGAGGGAATCTTGCTTGTACAGAGTCGTAAGGCAGAATGCAGCTTTCCCTGGAATGACTGTGCTGATGAGAAGCGAAAACAAAAGCAAACCAGCAGTGAATGGATGAGTGTGAAAATCTCAACAGCAGCATAATTACGAAGAACTGCCAGAGCTGGGGATTAGGGCAGCCTGTGCAGAGAAGTCTGTAAAAGTAGGCCTCGGAGATTTAAACGTTAAGTGTTTTCGTGGCCACCCCAGATGTGTTTTTCCCTAGGATGCTTAACAGAGCTAATTGATTTTGTACTTGGAATGTTTTAAGTGCTGGTACAGATTCGTGAAAAGCCCAACATGACATGAGCAGCTGATGTGGTATTATTTCTGGTAAACGACATCTATCAAGTCGTGGCATGATTTTTTAACCGAAGTCTTTATTGTAAGCATGTTGTTCGAGGCACTTAGGGTTCCCTCCCTCCGTTCTCGATATTCCAGTCTTCAAAGCAGCCTCGCTCCGATGAGTTTGACTAACAGCTCCTTGCTTTCTGTGCCTGCCTTTTGGGCATTGATCATCTGCGCTACAAGGAGCTGAACTATTCCTTCCTCTCCGTGTGTGTCTGTGTGTCTGCGTGGGAGGTAGAGGTGGCTGAGTCTCTCCAGCAGTCCAAAATTCGAGCTTCCTAGTCAAATTTGCTATGTGTGTTTCTATTTTGTCGCTGCGGTGACTTGTTTAACTGCGTACTGATGAAAGAATAATTTGTACTTACTACTTGTCCAACTGTTTTAATTACTGCGAGCTATAAATACTCTGTTCACATGAATGAAACAAACTGTGCATGCTTCAGAAATAGCTTTTATTTGTCTTCAGTGCTTATGTTTCTCTATTTTGAAGAAAGTAATAAGACCAGGATTAAAACACTTTCTATTTTACTGCTGTATTTATTTGTTTTATTCAGAAGTTTGCTAGAGTTATGATCTAGTTTATGTAAAGAGAATTGATTAAGGGCATTCTGGTGTCATTTATATGTACTTTGGTTTCGTACTAAGATTTATCATTGGTGGGAACAATTATTTTCTAAGATAAGGACATAATTTATACTAAAAATAAGTTTAAAAGTTTTGAAATACCTAGTACTCTGCTCTTCATGTGATCTCAGAGGGGTTTTTTTTACGCAGGAGATCATGAATATGTCTTGACTAATAGATCACCTCTCTCTTCCCAATACAGAAGTTGAGTGTGGCGTTTTCTTGGCTTGTCTTTCATTGCTTAGTACCTCAGAGCCTTTGAGGCTGAAGGTGAAAGGCAACTAAGTCATTCTTGTGCTGGGAGGAGGGTGTCAGTGAGAGTTTATATTAGTCGAGCTGCACTAACACCATTCTCATGAAATTTCTGGTGTTGAGAAACCAGTGTTTAGTCAACCGACTGCCTCGGTTGTGACTGCCACGTTCCCTGGTTTCACTTGTTTCTCTAACCTTAAAGTCTTTATGGAGGAACACGAGGGTGTTGCACACGTTTTCCAAAGCATTTGGGAATATAGAACCTCTATCTGCCTGTGGATCCCAGCCACATACCGACTGGGCCTGAGGAACTGTGTGCTGAGAGATTAACAGGACCTGGAGAATAGATTTGGTGATTTCCTCCCGTGGCTGTGTCCAGACGTGCACTGGAACATGACATTTTGGCCTCTTCCGTGCTTTAGAGTTGCACCGGCAGAGCTCCCCTTTATTGTAAACCTGGATTTTATCTGTTTATTCTTTTACTCCTGCAGAACCATTGCTTTACCTAGTAGGTAACTCGTTTAAAACTGGTCCTTGTAAAGGCTAAGCTAGAGATGGAGAAACATTATCACGAATGTCGGTCAGGTATTTGGCAGGTGATAAGTGGAGCCTCCCCCAGTGTCACAGAGTTACTAGGAAGGGCACGTCTTTATAGCTGCAAGAGGTAAGTGAGATCCAGCTGATCCTGCTGA
>NW_009730263.1:34919-40745 GCF_000703405.1 Apaloderma vittatum
GACACTTGACGTCCACATCTCTTTCAGGTTGGGGTGTGTGAGTGATTTGGCAAAAGAAACTGTATCCATTGAGAAAAGAATTGCCTCTTTTTTGAGGATTTGCTCAGATACTGTTACCAGTATATCCTATGCAGACATGTAAAGTATTATGTTGATGGGAGACAGACAGACAGACAGCCTCATCAACCAACAACTCATTTTGTGGATTTGCTGAGGAGTTCAAGCAGTGAACATCGTGGTGTTGACAGAAACTTATTTTGATTTGGAACCTGAAGATGATTTTACCTGTTAAAACAATTAAATTAACTTGAGAACAACAACAAAAAAAAGAGGTAACAGTGTTATAAATTCTTTCTATTCCTTTTTTTTTTCCTACAGAAATGGCAGGATATTATTAAGGAAGTCAAGTTCCTCCAAAGAATAAAACACCCTAACAGTATAGAATACAAAGGCTGCTATTTGCGGGAGCATACAGCATGGGTAAGCGTCTGCTGCACTCTGCACTTCTCTTGCCTTGGTTAAGGGCGCTTTAAAATATCCCCAGCTGGAGTTCACGAGGCACCTGAACGCTTGCGCTGCACAGAATCCGATGAGAATAGCCAAGGACCTCACAGGTGCTGGGCAAAACTGAGTGTAGTTTTTGGAAACAAGATTTGGGGAAATTCTTCCTTCGCAGCGTAAGCTGATTGTGCTGCTGCTCTAGCGTGTTGAGCTTGATGGACGGAGCATTTGAAATAAATTAATAAAGGGGAGCGGGGCACAAATTTATCTTTTCTTGCTGGAAGCAAAGGTGGAGAATTTCGGTTGCACTTCCTGGGAGGCGAGTATGGCAACTTGATGAGGTGCTTGCGGTCGTTTTACAGTGCCTTTGGTGCCGCACAGAGTGTCCGCGGGTTCAGTTCTTTACAGGTTGACTGACTGTTCTAGAAGTAAGCGTTCAGGTGTACTTGAATGGAATGAG
The DNA here is from genome assembly GCF_000703405.1 of Apaloderma vittatum. Lineage (NCBI taxonomy): Eukaryota > Metazoa > Chordata > Aves > Trogoniformes > Trogonidae > Apaloderma > Apaloderma vittatum. The sequence goes on from NW_009730263.1 coordinate 35,881, forward strand.
TTAGAATTATCCTACTGATAATTGTAATTAAAGTGTATTTTGAGTCATTAGTATTTCTGTTATTGAACTAAATTCTTCTGTTGTATGTTGTTTATTTCTGTTCTCGATTCTTTGTGTGTGTGTGTGTGTCCAGGTGACAGAACCAACTAGCTGGTTTTATCTCTGGCTGTCATCTCCTAATTAATTTCATAGATTTGATTTAATCAAAAAGCCCAAGCTTCCTCCCAAATTAAATTTGGCTTATTTGAGTTTCTGAGCATAAAAATGTGTGTGTAGGAATAGGTACAACTGGCTGTGCCCAGGAAGCATTTTGTCAAGCAAAGAGTGTGAGATACACCTTTCATTGACGAAGCTTTTGTACTACAATATTCTAAAGAATTCATTTTGTTGAACTACCAATTTAAATTTAAGTACTGTTCATGTAAATCTGTAGGACAAAGATTTAATTTTTTTTTTTTTTTTTGAAATCTGACTGGGACAACATCTTAAGGAAATCCCTAAATAACCCTTTAATACTCTGATAAGCTTGTTAAGTGCAGTTTTACATTCTTGTTAGGTACGTGCGTATGAAATAAGGTGTGTAAGACAATACAGGCTGGCTGTGAACATGCTTCTGCCTTCCTCACGGGTTTGTTGCTTGGTATCTTCCCCGGGAAGGTTCTGCTTATTCCAGCCGGAGCTATCCTTGGGGGAGGAGTCAGCGTGACAGCGCTAGGCTGGGGTTTATGTCACAAGCAATACTCGTTTTATCACGGCTGCCTGCGTTGTGTGCACCAGCGACTCGATCTAGAGTTCTTTGCAGAAATCTAGAAAACAGACGTTTCCTGTTAGAGATTTTCTAACAATTATTTCGGTTTCTTCCCCTGCAGCTTGTTATGGAATATTGTTTAGGATCAGCATCAGACTTACTAGAAGGTATGTCACGCATGTTTATTTGATTGAAAGGCAGAATTATAGTACTGAAGCAGGAGGTTACAGTGTCACAGAGTTGTCCTTGATTATCTAGCTTGGTTTGAGAGTGTGTGTGAATAAGTGCGGTTTTTCAAATTCTTGCCTGGCTGTAATGATCCTTTTGTAGCATATTGGCTTTCCTAGGTGCTTAGTTTCTCTTTGGTTCACGTTATTTTAAAGTCGTCAGTCAGCTATTTATTTTCTTCTGAGTTTTAGGTTCTCCTGTCCTGACAGTTCCAGATTTATTTCTGAAAACCCTTGCTGTTGATCCTAATGCTTACTAACCACTGTGGGCCTCGACTAAAATAGCACTTGCAGCAGCTTTGTTGCTTGATGAGGTCCTTTGTGAAATGGTCATTTTTCTGTCAGGCTTCTGGAAGTGAACTTTCTCGTGGAGATGTATGTGTGGCCAGTAAGTTGTTCATCTCCTTTGCTTGCCAGAAGCATTTCAGGACAAAAGGCTGAGCTGCCAGAGGGTCATCGGTATTGCTACAGTTTATTCACGCGTGAATTGTTGTAAAGTTCTAGGGTTTGGGATTTAGCTTCATTAATAGAAAATTGAATATTGAGTCTCAAAGAGGTATTTGGCAGAATGGTCACAGAACTGACAGGAGTGGAGGTTATGGTTACAAAGTGGTCTCACTTTGGTAGGAAATAGCTGCTGTTTTACAGTTAGAAGATTATGTCTGTTTATAGAATGTATGCTGTGAACTATTTTTACATTTGCTTCTCATACTGAACCGAATTAAAAAAATTCTGGTATATTCTCTCTGTTGACATTGTTAACAGTACTCACTTGCATGCTGCAAACTGCGTTGTTTTCTTTAATATTGAATTTCAAATAAAGTCTTTCCCGAAGTTCATAAAAAGCCATTGCAAGAAGTGGAAATAGCAGCAATTACCCATGGTGCTCTCCAGGGATTAGCATACTTGCATTCTCACAATATGATCCATAGGTAAGCGGTTATACTTTTGCTGTCTCACACACTTACAGGTAATTTACTTTGTCCCAAACTTAATATTTATAAGTGGAGATTTTCTCTTCGCAGTGCCTGTATGCTCCCAAACTAGTGATTTATAGTAGTCAGGTACCAGGAAGCTGGGTATCTCCGAGCACGCTGTCTCTTAAGCTGATGTCTGTAAATCTGCAGGATTGCTTTGGATCTGCTCGATTTTTCAGTACTTGATGCAATGATGATTGTTCCCTGGGGCAGCGAGTAGCTTGTAGCAACTGCAAGGCACAGATTGCTGGGGCGGGGGGAGCACCAGTACTTGAAAAATTAGTTTTACGTGAACACACATGTTGAGAGGCACACAGTAAGTATGTGACACAACTGTTCTTTGGGTTTGAAGTACCTGCTGCATTTTAGCAGCTGAAGAATTTGAATCGTGACGTTATTAGTACTTTCTGAAAAACATTTATAAAGGAAAAACATTTATAAAACATTGATATAGTTGGTTCAGAAGGTTTTGCTGACCTTTAAGCGAAGCGGATTCAGGTGTCCCACTTTAAGCTGATGTTTAAGACAAACTAGATTCCCAGATCGAAGGCTGTGTGTTTGGAGGAAATGTGGGTATTGTGCACCTTGAACAGGTGAATACTGGCATGTTTTGTAGTCTGTCCTATGGAAGGTTTTCTTTTTTTGGAGAATAACGCTGACACTTGTATTCTATAACCAGAGATATCAAGGCAGGAAACATCCTGCTGACAGAGCCGGGACAGGTGAAACTTGCTGACTTTGGGTCTGCTTCCATAGCATCTCCTGCCAACTCATTTGTGGGGACGCCATATTGGTAAGCCAAAAGTTCTACGTGTTTCTGGCTTTATGAAGTGGAAGAATTATTTATTGGGTACTTAAGTACTTGAGCTTTATTGGAGCTAGCTTTGAAATCTTCTGGTTGTAGTAGTGATTGCAAAAAAAAAAAAAAAAAGATAGTAAGTAGGCTCTGACTTCAAGCAATTGTGAATCCTTGTGTCTGAAGTTCACAAAGAGTAACAAAAATATTTTTTTGTTCTCCTTACACTGACTTCTAAGTGGTAGAGGTGGGATTGAGTAATCTGTAATATAATTTATTCGCTCCCTCCAGTGGTTTTAACAATTTGTGTGTTCTTGCCGCATCTGGTTGTTAAAATAACTGAAGTGTTTTTTCTTCCATAGGAAAGGCCAGGTTCATTGAACAAACCCCTTTGCAGATCCCTTGTGCACTTTTGGTCTCTTAGACCTGATCTGTGGTGTTTACCCAACCGCAGGCTCTAATTATTTCACCAGAGCTGGCCTGCCAGCTGAACTTTTGGAAGTGTGGGAGGGCGAGAAGGTGGTGATGCTCGGAAATGGAGAGCTGGGCAAAGCACAGGAGAACATTGTGCAGCCTCTCTCCAGGCTTGTACCGGGGCAGGTGCCCATTCTCTGTTCCCAATGTCCCATGATTATGCCTGATATCTTGGGAAATGATTTGTTTACAGTAGCTGCAATCAGGGAAATGGCCTGTTCCATTGAAACACTGGTGGTGAGGATGGGTTCCATTGCCTGGAATTTTATGAGCACCAATTTCCTGTTTTAGGATGGCCCCAGAAGTGATTTTAGCCATGGATGAAGGGCAGTATGATGGCAAAGTAGATGTTTGGTCTCTTGGAATTACCTGTATTGAGTTAGGTAAGTTATTTTCTTTTGAAAAATTAGAAAATGTAGTTATTTAATACCCAGAGCTTATTCAGCTGAATCGCGGCATAGAAGATCTGTGCTTCCTTCCTTGTCCTGTTTTCTCTGGGACTTGAGTTTTAGAGAAAAGAGCTAAATATGTTCTCTAGAATTCGAGACCAAGTCTCCAGTTTGATGTTTCTGGAGCTGATGTTTTCAATACCTGAGGAAAAAGAGTTACATAGACCAAGAAAATAGCTCAGCTGTATCATTAAAGGCGTTCCCATTGTATGGAAGAGGCCGTTAACTTTTGAACTGAAAACCAGCATCTTTGCTGAACAGCTTTAGAACTGAACCATTAAAAATAGCCGTGTGAAACTATATTTAATGATATAAGTTGATATGGTTTGCATGAAAATAAACAATAGATTAACAAGTCCTGCAGTAGTGAAGTTTTGGGTAAGTGGACAGCTTTACAGCTATATTCAGTATATGTTGTCACTTGTGAATAGAGTTTGCTGGAAAAGGGTTTTTTTTTTAACAAAGAAAAAGATGCTGAGTAATCCGGTTTTGAAACGGTAGCTTCTAAATCAAACTCAGAAAGAAACGATGCCATTGCTGTTGGAACAAGCTCCTTAAAGCAGCACGTTGGTAGAAAAGGGCTGTGTCAGCACACTTTCTCTTTAAACTTAACAGGTAGTATTTTCTTCAGACTGAAGCCCACCAGCACGCCCAGCACCAGGCAGGGTTTAGGCAGGATCCAGCTCTCTCGAAGCACTTCGCTGTGAGTTTCTCTCGGGCTGGTGAGGTTCGGTGCTGCTCCTTGCACCTGAGGCTGTCCTGCCGTCCTTGTCAGACCTCATCGCTCGTGCTCCAAACCCGCCTCGGTGGAGGAGCTGCCCGGCTGGGCACCAAGAGCTCTCAGGAACACGCTAATCCATGTGAACTGCCCAGTTTAGCTAAAAATGCCGTCTGGCATTCCAAACTGTCAACTTCATTTTCTTCCGGGATGTGAAATAGAGTCTTTCTGCAGAGCAGAGATTTTTTTTTTTATTATTTTTTTTTTTTTCGGTTGCTAATATAAAGCAAGTTGAAGGGGTGTGACTGTCATGACAGAACCCTGCTCCGAGTGGAGTGAGGAGCCTTGGCTGGCTGCGGCGCTCCAGGAATGCGGTGAGCTCATGGCCACCACACCCCCGGGTGCCTTCCTCGCACGCCGCTGGTTTTGCAACGTGAAGCGTTGGGCTTCGTCTACGGCTTCTGGCGCGGTGGGGG
>NW_009730263.1:40756-67575 GCF_000703405.1 Apaloderma vittatum
GAGCGTCGTAGGCTGGATCAGGGTGGTTATCTCGTTTGTGTTGGTTTGAATAAGCCTGGGAAGAAAGCAGAAAAATGAGGTGGCTAGTAGTCATCTTAAATTATGAGTTAGTCTTAGAAATGGCCTCACCGAGGGCTCAGTTCGGCGTTTCGTGAAGTTTTCTATTTTTATTCAGGTGAGTTAAGAGAAAAAAAGCTAGGGAGAGAAGTCAGTTAAAATAGTTTAAGGGATAATCAGTCTTACCCTCGATAGCAGCAACTAGTTATCTGACAGATTAAGGAACGTAAAGTGCTACATTTGAGGAAAGGCTTAACTCCTTTAATTTACCCATTCTGAGGAATTTGTAAGGCTCAGTCCATCCTCTGATAGTGGTAAGTGAACCACAACCTCTGATGCGTGGCTTACTGCTACCATTTGACTCAAAGTGGAAAAGCAGAGTAAGAAAACCGGCATTGTTTTTAACTTATTTGGGTTTTTTGTTTGTTTGGCGGTGTGGGTTTTTTTTTTTCAGAAAGGGAAGTTTTCTGTTGCGTTTTCACTGGTGTAGGAACGTCCCCGTGGCCTGACCGGCTTCTCTGGAATGTTTATGGCGAGGCTGAGCTTTATAGGTTTACCCCATAAACATTCTGATGAAGCTTCAATTTTGTTGTTACAGTGAGATCATCTCCTTCCTCATTAAGCTTTCATGCTGTGTCAGTCTATGAGAGTAACACAAGCTTGAAAGAGAGAGAAGAGCCAAAGAGAATGCAACTCTCAAAATAGTATAAAGAGTTGGCCTCTTGCTGACTTCCTGCCCCTGTGCTTAGTCAGTTAAGTGTGATTTGATGGTTCTTTTAACCAGCTTTTCCTTCATCACTGCTGTCCTGCTAGAATTAAATATTTGTCAGCTTTTTAGCAAGTGTAGATTTTTTTTTTAAAAAGCTGGAGGGAGGGAAGTATGAAACCAGGAATGCTTAGTGGCTGAACACTGAGTTTAGAGCTTACTGTTAACTTACTCTTATTTTAGTACATTAAAATGAGTCAGAGAACTCAACTATGATAAACCACATAATTTAAGAGCTTGAGAGGACAAAGCATTTGATCTTCAAAGCGCTTTCATCTTCTGCAATGGTACAGGACGTACGCCAACATATCTGTCTGATTGCAGGGTAGGGTTGGTTTGGGGTTCCACGTTCAGGCAGCAGTGATTCTGCTGATGTGGTTTTCTCGTTAAAGGGATGTAAACTAAAAGAGAGCGAAAACATGAGACTATCTCCCTCCATTAAAACTATTTTCTTTTGTGTGTAGCGGAAAGGAAGCCTCCTTTGTTTAATATGAACGCAATGAGTGCCTTATATCACATAGCGCAGAATGAATCCCCTACACTACAGTCTAATGAATGGTGAGTATGACCGAGGGAGGAATGTCGCAGGGAATTGCTGTAAATGGAGTCCTTGTCATGCCGAGTTCTTGAAATAACTGGATTCCTGTTGGGAGGATGTGAGCTGGAAGGTTCGCTATCAATTTTATAGACAAAATTGACCATTTACTAAAATAGGCGTTTTAGACGCTAGAATGTAGTGAAAACGGGACGTGCTGCTGGAAGAACGCAAGATCCTGCAAAAAATTCACTTCAAGGGTCAGTAAACTTTTGAAGCTCCTAGGCTAGCCAAAAATGTGGGGTTTAGTGGTCTGATTTTTTTATCACAAACCACACTGTCACTTCCTAAATCTTGTTTTGCTGAGGGATTGCTTTGCAAGATGAAGACGCCGCTTGTGTGCGGCAAGTGTCTGTTGCATAAACTTTACAAGAATAAAGCACAGTAGTAACAATTTGTGCTTCCCAGCCTCAACAACTGTCCTTTGAAACAGCAAGCATAGTAAACTCATTTCAGAAGTTAAAAACTTCCTAATTAAAATTTTCTGAGCCATAGTTCTGCACCTCTAACAGCATACGTTGTGCCGTATTTTTACAATTTTTTTTTCTACATCGGAGATTTTCTGGCTATTTTAAACCCTGGTGCGTCACGAAACATGCAGCTCATTTTATGCATTTTTCGGACCCAAAAATGTAATAATATACTGAAAAATTGTAGTAGCAAAAAAACCCCAACGTTACATGATGAGAGTCGGGGAGCGGTGGGGGAGAAAAGAAGGAAAACCTGCACAACTGATGTGCTGCTGTTTTCAGGGTAGAATCCTGCCCTGCTGAAAACTTTGCAGAATTTTAGCTTCCAGAGGGAGAGATGTTACTGAACAGTTCATGACCTTAAGTCTTACTCGTGAGGGATTGCCCAGTGGTGTAAAAGTTGGGTCGGAGGGGCCAAGGGCACTCTGGGAGTGGTGCGTTAATCCCGTTTGCGCATGAAACGCCAGCGCAGGGAGGTGGAGCGGGGCACGGGCTCTGCTCAGACCTTGACGGGTTTGTGCAATAAAGAATTTGACAGGATTTTGTGCTTGCTCTGAGATAGGTGGGTTCTGCCTTTACACGGAACTTCCCTTCCTCTTGAATGGCCCCTGTATTTTTGCATTCTTAGGTTAAAAAGTTTTGTCTGGAAGCTGGGGTTGAAGGGATCCAGCTACTGAGAGCAGTGGGCTTTGGTGTGAGCAGGGATCTCAGGGGGCAGGGGCTGGAGTTCCTCCCTGCTCTTTCTAGTAGCAGGACGCAAATGTGAATGTCTTGATTGTTTAACGAGCTTTGGAACTTAAAGTGGGGAGTTAACTCAGGTGTTTATTTGTTGGTTTTTCTGCTTTCCTTGCCACAGGTCTGATTATTTCCGAAACTTTGTAGATTCTTGCCTCCAGAAAATTCCTCAAGACAGGCCTACATCAGAGGAGCTTCTGAAGGTTGGTTCTCTGTTCTTTCTGGTTTTCCTGTGATAGTAAAAAGAGGCCAAGCCCTGGGATTCTCTTTTGTCTCACCTACCACGCTAGGTTACAGCTAACGCTGCTTTCTCTGCCTGTTATCCCTAACACCTCTGAGCTGAGGGTGCTGTGGAGTGTCCTGAGCCGGTGGTTGTAGCTTTACTACCCCTTTTCAGTGTCTTGGAGTTTCCCAGGTGACTTTCTGAGCCAGCCTTGTTCTCATTATAGAGACACCCCAGCAAGTGACACTGGATGACCATCAACTTGTCGAGAGTTTCAGTTTCTTAAGCTCCATCTATCATCCCAGTGATTATAGTTCACCCTGACAGAGCTGCCATGCACTAGTTAACAAATTCCTTTCGTTACTTCCCTCTTTATTCTAGGCTCTATGTACCCCTACAGGCTTTTTATCCTCTCCCATCACCTCTGTGCTTTACCTGTAGAACTAATATTTGCTGTTCTAACAGTGCAAAGGGGGCAGAGGAGGGCAGTTTTGCTTCCTCCTGCTTTTCCTTGACATGAATAAGCCTCAGCTATCTGCAGGTTTTCTCCTGCTTTTTTTAGCCTTTTTTTTTTGCGTTCCCGTATACTGCAGGTACTTGATTTTCTCCTGTGGTAGATTGTTGCAAAAAGCTGCCGTGTTCCTCGCTGAGCACAACTTATGTAGAAGTTAGGAGTTAGAGCCGCTTTAAAGTTTGGCTTTGATGGATTTCCTTTGTGGCATCAGTTGGCATTCAGAATTTTGCTCTCTCTTCATTCTCTTCACAGCACTCATGACATTATTTTGGGGGATTTTTATCCTTGCCACGTTTGTGCTAAACAGCGATTTTCCCAAAATTTGGCATTGCAGGGAAATGGATGCTATTTGTGAAGGTTTTATCACCAGCTTTGTGCATGTTTTCACTTCAGTGGTTCTGGGGACTTTTACCTCTTTAAAAACCGTGTATTCAGAAAGTAAATGCAATTATCCAGGAAAGGTTTCAGCGTGGGTGTGTAGTCCTGCCATTTCAGAATTCTGCAGATTGGTTTTATTTTGAGCAACGCGCTGCAATTAAAGAGAACATTGATGGAAATTAAACGTTTGCGAATATATTCCTTCCATATCTGTAGTCTGAAACAGCTGCGTGCCACTTTGCAGGGACAGGTAGGGAGGGTGACGTGCTGGAAATGGCGATGCGGTTGTCCTGAGGAACAAAATGAAGCTAGCGGTGGTGTTAATAATGACTCATGCTTGCACAGCACATTTCATCTGGAGACTGCAAAAGCTGCTTCTGACATATAGACAGGACTTGTTTTACCTATTGGCAAAACGTAGCCACCTTTGCAGCGAAATGCAGTGAATGGTTCCAAAAAAAGAGCATAGTGTGGCTAACTGTTCTAGAGCCGGGCTTGGAGGTTCACAGTCTGTTTTATGACTCAGAGCTGTACGCTGAGTATTTGATTCTCAGGCTTTTTTGAATGAGGAAAGGGATTTTATAGTGAGAGTTCGCTGATGAGTTAATTAACATTTGGTTAGAGATGCTTAACCAGTCTAACACCTTTAGCATTTATATGTTGTTGCTCTTCCCCCACTAAACCACAAGTAGAAAATGTCTCTTAATACCCCAACATACAAAGTCTAGGTTTAAACTGGGCCTGTTTTCATGGTACGTGAAATACCATTCTGGTTTTGGTTTGTTTTTTTTTTTTACATCTTTACTTTTTGCTGGATGTGTCTCGTCAGAGAGCAGTCATTCTGAAATCTTTCTGGATCGTGAAGTCTAAAAATAGTGGCAGTGTAAGCTGTGAAGGTGTTCTTCTGTGCAGGGAAGAGGGCTAAAAAACTCAACTAGAGCTCAGAATTGTATCCAGAAAGCATGTTTTTTTAAGAGGTCACTCACCTATTTGTGTGTTCTACAGCACATGTTTGTTCTTCGGGAGCGGCCCGAAACAGTGTTAATAGACTTGATTCAGAGAACAAAGGATGCAGTGAGAGAACTGGACAACCTGCAGTATCGGAAAATGAAGAAGCTCCTCTTCCAGGAGGCGCACAATGGCCCCGCAGTCGAAACGCAGGAGGAGGAGGAGGTGAGAGAAACTTTGGATTTCGTGGCTGAACCGGGGAATAATGCTGTGGTTTAAAGAACCACTACTCAGATATTGCTAAAACGGATGGAGGCTGTTGACACACCTGCTGTAAACTCTGTCTTCCTCTCTGTGCTTGGAATAAAGCTACCTCAAGGCACAAACAAGGGCAAACAGGGGAGATGCCTCATGCTGGCAAGAGGCTGTGCCATGTGTTCATGCTTGAGCAGTTAGCTTCCGGTTCCGTAAATCCTGGCTTTCTTTGCCTGTTCCTAAGGCTTCGGGAGGACTCTTACGGCAACTGCGGTCAGCCCCTGTTTTGACCATATATACAAGCCCTTGACAGTTTTCTAACTTTGTCTGGAGAATGTTGTTCTGAGTCAGAAATTTGTACTTGGTTTGGTTTTTTTTCTGTTTGCTTTTTTTTAAAAAAAATCAAGGAAATTGGTTTGTCTTCTTTGGGGGTTGCACGCTGCAATCACCATGCAGCAACTGAGACTCTGGCTTGCAGCTCTTCTCTCACGTACAGAAGGAGCCGTGCGAGGCGCAGGTCTCAGCTGAGCACTAAGATGATGCAGGTGTCAGAACAGTTTCTGGTGACACACTGTTGCTGATCCATGATAGAGTTCAGCTTGTTAACAGGCCCGCTGTTGAAAAGAACCTGACATCAGCCAGTTAGTCTTGACAAGGCTGATTCTTTCTCTCCCCAGCATCCCACGAGAGAAATGTTTCATGGCAATGCCTGGAGGGTTAGAACTGCCACGACGTGGCAGGTAGCTGCCTTTAGAAAGGAGTAGAATGAGCATTTCATTTGGTAATGTCCATAGATACAACTGTGATGGATTTGGATTTCCTTAATAATTCCTTTCTCCTTAGGAACAAGATCACGGTGTCGGCAGGACAGGAACAGTGAATAGTGTCGGAAGTAATCAGTCCATTCCCAGTATGTCTATCAGTGCCAGTAGCCAAAGCAGTAGTGTTAACAGTCTTCCAGATGCCTCGGATGATAAGAGCGAGCTGGATATGATGGAGGGGGACCACACCGTGATGTCAAATAGCTCTGTCATTCATTTAAAGCCGGTAAGCATTGGGGTTTTGCTGGAGGTGTAAAATGGGAGAGGATTTGGTTGGCATGATGACAGAAAGCGTTTCCTATCCTGAGTCATTATTTGCAGGTTCTAATATTGTGCTCCAAATATATTAGTGTGTGCTGGAAACTTTGGAAAAATGATGTAAAAATCATTTATTGATTCACTAAAAATTATTTTACTGATTGAATTGGTTCAAAAGCAATTTGCTTTACTCTTGAGGAGCTGGAAGGGCAGGTCTGAATAGGTTTGGTTAGTGGGTGCCTTTAATTTGCAGAGCACTGCTTCACGGGACAAAAAGATGGGAGAGCTCTCCCTTTTTACTTCCTGGTTAGTGATTTTGTAAACGCAGGACCCACAGTAGTGGCTGAAATCTGTTCCTGAAGCACCCAGCTCCCCAGCACTTGATTGGAGTGTTTTGTTAGTGAATAAAGATGCATGAAAAAAGAAATTTAGCACTGAGGCAGCTGTGAAACCAGTTCCCGTGCTTTACCTCTGCCCGACGAAGGGTGACCTGGGCAGCGTCCCTGTGAACCGGGCTGCTCTGGCCGTGGAGGGGTTATCACACCTCTTCTCAAACCAGTAACGTTTCCCTCAGCTGGTGATAGGTGTGGTTAGAATGGTTTGTTCTTTGCCCAGATATGCAACGAAGACGCAGGTATTTCCTCGGGGAGTTAATTAGTATATCATATCTAACTATTAATTGCTCTGTGATGAATGACAAACTCAAAATAAGAGTGTGGAATACACCATGACAAATTTAAAAATTTGCTTTGAGGTGTTTCTGTAGTGGGTGTAATGAAAATCTTCCTCTGTCTTTCAAGGTTACAAAGATGTTGGTTTTGCCTTTCAGACTTGATGTAATCTACTTCATAGCTTTTATGTTTTGTTGAAGTAAACTGTTTAACTCGATATTTTCAGTTTTCCATTTATTTTTCTCGTTTTTCAGCTTTAGTTAGTAATTTTCCTCTTAGTAATAAAAATACGCAATTAGATTTCCAAAAGCAAAGATCAGAGCTCTTGTCTCAGTATATTCCTTCATCCACCTTATTGGCAGGAAGATCTTTTGGGACTGATGAATGTAAAATGTGTGGGTTTTTTTTTCCTTTTAAAAGTCCTTTGAACCAGGCCAAGATAAAAATCTTGAACACAGATTCTCTTTATTCACTCATGTATTTGCTGGTAAGGAGGAAGAAAACTACAGAGAGGAATCAGATCCCCGAACAAGAGCGTCGGAACCCCAGTCTCCTCCCCAAGTATCTCGCCACAAGTCTCATTATCGCAACCGAGAGCACTTTGCTACTATACGCACAGCATCGCTGGTACGTTAAGGTTTTTATTTGGGTGAAGTTGTGCAGGAAATGTAGCTCTGCGAAACTACTTAGAGCTGTGAGGATTTCATCAGAATATGAACTATCTTCGTTGACTGAGATATTATCACTGAAATAGTTTATTGTAAGTTAATAAAAGCTTAAATGCGACACCTGGGCAAATGTAATTTGCGTATATTGAGTATTTGCAAAACCAATATGCCTAGCAGAATATAGGAAACTGTTTATAATAATAAGCAGGGGTTTATTTTCATGTGCATATTCTGTATATTTGTGTGTATCATTGCAGTGGGCTAAAAAGCCATTATTTAGTAGCAGCTTTATAACAATTGTACAGTTTTTCTGCTGTAGCCCACGTGAGCTTATCTTCTACAGCAGAATTCAGTTTTTAATCTGCTCTGCTGCCATTAGGATGTGCGCTTTTCTTTACGGCAAAATCGTATTTCTTTCCCGAATCGTTTACTTTTGTGTTTTGAAGACTGCCAAAAAGCAGATTAAGAAGCGTTAACTTACTTTGGCCCGATGCGGTTACCTTCCTAGGTGACAAGGCAAATGCAGGAACATGAACAAGACTCTGAACTCCGAGAGCAGATGTCTGGCTATAAACGTATGAGACGGCAACACCAGAAGCAACTGATGGCATTAGAGAATAAACTGAAGGCAGAGATGGACGAGCATCGCCTCAGGTTGGACAAAGATCTTGAAACACAGCGTAACAATTTTGCTGCAGAAATGGAGAAGCTAATTAAAAAGCACCAGGCAGCCATGGAAAAAGAGGTAGGAGATTACAGTTTAGCAGACCAGTCTGTATTTGTTAATTCCATTGAGTTGTTCACTTCCCCTCGCTGAGGAAGAGGTGACATTCTAGTCTCTTACGTGTCTGTTTTCAGGAGCCAAGCAAATTGCTAATTAGAAAGAGGCTAATACATGACTCCTTACGCTAAGGGGTTTATGTAACCAGAGGAAAGGTGTGTCCATCACAGGCCATTGTACTAAATATTAGTATACTGACCCCAGAAAAAATACCGTAAGGGTTTTCCTTTCTTTTGTTGTGTCTGTGGTGTCAATACCCGACTGCCATGAAGTGTTACGGAGGCAGATTAGCTTGCAGAGAAATGGGCCAGCAACGCTTCAACGTTCACTGTCTAGTTGCTTATTGATATGGGGGGGTTATGCTTTTAAATAATTGATAACGAAATGTTGCAGCCCACGGCGATTATTATTGTTTCTTTGTTCGTCTTGGATCTCTCAGAGGGCTGAGGATCTAGTTTATTGGGAGGTGTTGACTTTGGTAGGCAAGACTAGCTTGAACAATAGGGCTGAGGAAATGAGGCACTGAGAAAGGACTCCTGCTGGGTGCGTTGATGGGGTGTGGAATGAGAAGAGAGAAGGGGCAGGCTCCTGAGACTGGCCCGTGTGCAGAGGCATGGTGAGTAGTAGGTGAAGTACCGTGGGTTCCCGGTCTTGGGGCTGAAATGGAACAGGAGCTGTAATCCATTGGGACTCAAACTGATTCGCTGCTGGATTTGCTGTAGGCTAAAGTGATGGCCAACGAAGAAAAGAAGTTTCAACAGCATATTCAAGCCCAACAGAAAAAAGAATTGAACAGTTTCCTGGAGTCCCAGAAGAGAGAATATAAACTCCGTAAAGAGCAGCTGAAAGAGGTAACCCGTCCCTGATGAGAAGTGTGACTATAGCACAGTGTGTGGTACAGAGCAAGAGTGGTGAACGTTCACAAGTGAAAGAGCCACCATGTGCGAGAGATCTTTCACTGGATTGCAGCTGGGTCTGCAGTTCGTGAGCAGGGTCCTGTACGTCCTGTATTTGTTTCAAATCTTTGACCTTAGAGCAAGAGGGTTTGGTTATATATTGGCACCTACGTGTTTATCTTGTGAAAGTACAAAATTCTCCATTGCTCTATATTACTTTTTAGCCAGAAACATCTGAATTTGGCAGCCGTAAGGAATGAAAAGCAGGTAGTTTTAAGAAAGGTCATAAGCATTTTTCTCATACCTTGTTGCTGCAGATATTGGCCATATACTGCAACAGTCAGTGAAGTTTCTCATTGCTTAAGTGATATTGCTGTAGCAGCAACAAGAAAACAGAGCAGTAAAGATGACCTGCAGATTTTTTTTTAAGGAAAATGCCTGTAAATCACTATTTAATTTTAATGGTTGAAGCTCTGTAATGGTTTAATAATCACTGAATTGTACTGAAAATCATTACCTTTGTGAAATGCAGAGAAACGATAGAATCACACTTCCTGATTCTTTTTGTGGAGTAGCTGAAACCGTAAGCGCTATAAATAATTTTTTTTGAAAGAACCATTTAGTGCTTAACCATCAGCTTGTGTGACGCAACTTTGGAACTTGCTCCAAAGGGGAATATTCCCAAACATAGGCATTTCCCAGGAGAAAACAAAGCTAAAGAGCAGCAGAGCCAAGAAAGATCTAACAAAACTATAATAGCGTGGGCTCCTTATAATAACATAGAATCCTTTTTTAAAGTGGGCAGTAGATCACGGAGCACCAAGAAACACTGATGAAATACAGAGGAGTTCTGTCTCATTCTTAAGTGGAAATGTATCCCAACAAGTCTAGTTACTGCATGGGCATCTCTAGTATGTACTTCAAGCAAAGAGAGTCTTTTGCCAAAGATGCTTCAAGCTACAAATCAAATTTAATACAAATACGGAAACAATGGCCCTAAGTTTCACCCGTGAACAGAATTCTCTATATTGTTTTTCTAAGTTACGGCATCTCAGTGAGCGGCTCTGCCTTGATGAGTTACTTGCAAAACGTGTTTGTGTTCTGATCAAGCTCGACACAAAAATTTTCTAATGTGCTTCACGTGGCTGGAGTTTCGTTTGAACAACAGGATGACAACACTTTCCTTCCTTCAGTCCTTTGGGAACCTGTAAAAACATTCGTTGGGCAGCATGGGAGGACCTCCAAGTGTCTTTGTTTTCAGCAGCAAACCATTATTCTTACATTTTGAATTAATATCTATGTCTGGAAACTGTGGACATGAATGAGTATTTTGGCCAGTTAAAATGACCAGTGCAAAAAACCGTTGTAGTTCAGTTTTCTCCACTATGAATTGTTCCTGGGTGTTGCTTTAAATACTGAATCTGGTTGCGTTTTGCAGAGATTGGGGTGATACCAGTTGTGAGAAGACAAGTTGGAGCAGCTCTGAAACATAGTTTATTGGGCAGATCCATCCAGTTATTCAGGGTCAAGGAGCTCAATGTGACTATTCCCTAATTAATTACCTTGTTGTTATCAGGAGCTGAATGAAAACCAGAGCACTCCAAAGAAGGAGAAGCAGGAGTGGCTCTCCAAGCAGAAGGAGAACATCCAGCATTTCCAGGCGGAGGAAGAAGCGAATTTGCTGAGGCGTCAGAGGCAGTACTTGGAGCTGGAGTGTCGCCGCTTTAAGAGACGGATGCTCCTTGGCCGCCATAATCTGGAGCAGGACCTGGTTCGGGAGGTAAGAGAATAGACAGAGGTGAGACCTGAAAACGTCCCTCGCAGGAGCACCTGCAATACAACTCCAATCTTACCGAAACGTTAATCAACACATCTAAAGTTTCTTGGTAAAATAAGAGTTTGATGTTCCACAACACCGTCTGGCAGCCCCTCGGGCATTTAGGAGATCATGCGGAATCGGACGTTCGGGTTGGTGCCCTATTGTGAGAGAACTATGAAATCCAAAAAGTCAACAGACACAACAATCCTGTTGAGCATCTTTAACAGGAAGGTGAAAAGTGGGACGAGGAAGGGAAAATTACCGGTGGTGGTGCTGTCTGCTTCTGATAAGACATAGAAACTCTGTGCTCTGTCCTCAGATGCCTTGGAAAGAGAGAAATGCCCTTGTGAACAAAGTGAAATGTCACGTTGTGAACAGAAATCCAAGTAAGTACAAAGAATCTAATAATTCCCTCTGTCCTCCTGGTAGGAGTTAAACAAAAGGCAGACGCAGAAGGACCTGGAGCACGCCATGCTGCTGCGTCAGCACGAGTCCATGCAGGAGCTGGAGTTCCGCCATCTCAGCACCATCCAGAAGATGCGCTGTGAGCTGATCCGACTCCAGCACCAGACCGAGCTCACCAACCAGCTGGAGTACAACAAACGCCGGGAGCGGGAGCTGAGGCGTAAGCACGTCATGGAGGTCCGGCAGCAGCCTAAGAGCCTGAAGGTACTAAACGATGTAGGAGCTCTGGGCACGAGCTGCTGGTGGTGCTGGAGATGTGGTGCGTTACAGCTCGGTTCTCATTTGCAGCGTTACAGTCCAAGATATTTTGAAGCTCTTTAATCCGAAGAGGTGTCTCATTCTCTAATGAATACCTTGTTAAAACAGTGTCATATTTGGCAAGTTACGTAACTGCCAGGGTGCAGCTACAGCCCTGCAGGCACCGTACGTAGGAACCACGGTGACAGTGGTCAGGGTCGCGGTGTGCTGTGGGCAGGCCATAGCAGCACTATTCCCTCATTTTATTTGAAAAGCCGTTGTTCTCAGCAGCGTGCCTTCCTTTCTGTGGTAGCTTAAAATGCATTAAAAGGGCATTTTCAGTGCTCTTTTTTCTCCCTCTTCCACCTACACCATTTTCTGATCCTCTTCTCCCCCCATATACAAGAATAAAAACCTATTTTTCTCTAATGAAGCAGCGAGGTCTTAAAAAAAAGCACTTTGTGTTGCAGTGTGCATCAAAATGATCTGCACCATCGGTCTTGGCTAGCTCACCTTGTTTTTGTTTTCATTTTAAGGCTTGTATGCTAGCAAGTGGCAGAGGGAAGAGAAACCGGCCAACTGCAGTGTCCTCAGGAAGCTCCTAGCACTGACCTTTGCTGGGTTGTGCTCTGATGGGTTTCTTGTGCTGCCCTTGTAGCTGCGGTGGCTGACCAGAACTACAGGGCCTCTGTAATTGAGGCTCTTGGTGTTTTTATTGTGAGTCTTCCCTTCATCCAAAGAAGCCCAGTGGTTTATTCTGAAGTGTCTGAGAAGAGAGTGTAAGGCCTTCACAAAGCTGCCTGGTACATTTCCTTTGAGGAGGCAGACTTCTTCTCTCCACCCAGTGTTCAGCCGTGCCAGGAACAAAACGAGTGTGTGGCATACTGAGCATGAGGTTTCGTTGTTGTTCTAGGTCTTTCCTCTTTATGATATTTCCCACCTGACTTAGTTTTCACCACCTGCGAGCTATCTTCTACAGAGAAAATAATCAACTTGAAAATAGAATTTCAGGACAAACAAGTAAATACCTGATTTGTCACTATTAGAATAATATTAAATAGTGAAACCCCAGCTTGTGAGAACAAGGGACCAGCTGATCGCTGTTGAGAATCTCCAAGGATATAGTGTATAAATAGCTGATGACTTCACAGCGAAGCTGCGCCGCACTCTGAGCTGAATAAAACTGAAGCAGCTGTATTAGGTTGATCCTTCTGAGATTAGCATGAATGAGTCCTGCCTCCCCAAGGTGACGCGGCGCAAACACGAGTGGACAGCGTGTCCGTT
The DNA here is from genome assembly GCF_000703405.1 of Apaloderma vittatum. Classification (NCBI taxonomy): domain Eukaryota; kingdom Metazoa; phylum Chordata; class Aves; order Trogoniformes; family Trogonidae; genus Apaloderma; species Apaloderma vittatum. The sequence goes on from NW_009730263.1 coordinate 53,598, forward strand.
CCCTGGCCGGCAGGCGGGACAGCCGGGTCGGAGGTCTCTCGGGGCTGCGGGGGCCTGGCTGCCCTCTCGCCTCTGCAGCCCCTTCTGTTTTCCGCAGAGGACAGGGCTGGAGCACTCTGCAAGGAGCATGAGAAGCTTGCACTTTGCTTTGCATGGCTGTTGGGCGATTAGCGAAGGATTTCAGGCTTGAGCTGTCGGCCCAGCACCTCTGCACACACGCTGCGTTAATGATGCAGGCTGCTGGACAACCGTTGGGTTTGTGGTACAATCCCCTTTTTATGAAGACTGTTCCCTAGTATTAACTCTTGCCTCTGACTAATGCAGGCAAGTAGTCTTAATTGAATAGATAATTCGACTATTTGTTCAGTTTCTCTCTCCAGCAACGTTTTCCCTCGAGGGCACATGTTTCAGGCTTTCCCTTTGTTATTTGTGAGGTCCTTTGTCCCGAGAGCAGGTTTTTTAACGGTCAGTGTCTGCTGCCACTGTTACAGCACCAGAAGGACGGGTAACTAGAATTCACCCTTCAGTGAAAACTGCTCTGTTATTATTTCGAGTGTGTTAATTGTGATGCAAATACCCTCTTGCTGGTATTTCACAATACTAGGTCAAAGTGATCTTGTCAGAAGTCTGACTGGAAATCTTACCCCTCCCTTCTGTTTCCTGTTGTTAAAGCCTTTCGAGTGGAAGCCTGTAAACAGAGCCTGGTGTCCAAGCAAGACTTCACAGAAAGTGGGGACAAAATAGATTGCTCCTGTTCTGTTGTGACCAGGTCCCTGATCGGAATGTGTAACCTGCTGACACTTCCCTTAAGGGCAGGGAGAAACAACCTTAAAGGTTTCCTGGAGGGAAATATCTTCCTGTGAATTTAGAAGGGGTAAAAGTGATGCACTCCTCTCCGTGATACGTGTTTTGGTTTGGATGAATCCCATCTTGGACTTGTTTGCTGCATCAGGTTAGCGAAGTGGAATGGTTGGTTTATGCAGCAGGGCAATACTTGTGTCTCAATTGAGCTGGGTAGATTTTGTGATCCCACTACATCTTTCTAGGTAGCTACAAGTGCTGCACTTATCACCTGCCCTGCTGAGCCTTGAGCTCGTGCCAGGAGCAGGCTGCTGAGGAGCTGATGGGGACGTACACGTGTACCTGCCCTGCTGGGTCACATCCCGGAGCTCTTCCAGCTTACTGAAGGGACAGGGATCTGGTCCTGTGCTCTGTCCCTGCCCCCAGTGCTTCACGATTTCAGTGTGGCAGTGGGAATGACCCAGAGTGTGTAGTCCCTGCTGGCGGACGTTTAGGGGTGGGGTCTTTTTGGTTTTTTTTTATTACCATGAAGAACTTAACTATCTGTCAGTTAAACAGCATCACTCATCACTTGTGGATTTTGCTGAGAAGTACCTCTGCCAGCCCTCCTGTAGAAAGACACAGGGAACTCCTGAACACCTTCCTTTTCAGAGTCTTAAAACACTTAGTAGATGTTATCCCTCATGAGCTACTCTGGAGGCAGGTAAAGCAGGTAAAAGAAAAATATAATTAATTTCCTCAAGGTCATACAGCCAAGTCAGGTCCAGATGCCTTTTCCGGGATTGAGGTCTCCAAGCCCTGTGTGCAGTCACAAAGTTACGTCTCTAGACAGGACACCAGTCCTAGCAAGTGCAAAGGGAAGAGTCACTCTCCAGTAAGCCTCCATTGTAACTGGGGAATTGTTTCGTTTGCCAGACTGGCACAACGCTGACGCTGCTTGTGGCGTATGTCTTCAAGCGTCTCATGTTTCGCAGCCATTATTTAGTATCTTTATAAAAACCAGGCTCTTGATATGAAGGGTTGGAATACCTCTTATCTTCATCAAACCCTCAATGGAAAAAGTGTTGCTCTTTTTCCCTGCTCCTTCCCATGCACCAGAGCTGCTTCTATTCATAACATCAAGTGCTGTTCATATATATATGTGCCATACAAGCATGGTCATGTGTAAGTATGGCTTTTGGTGCTAATAAATATTAGTCCTGTCCCTCAAGAACTTTTCTTGAAAAGCAACACCCAGGACTGGATCCAGTCCAGTGACAAATGTGAGGCTCTTTGTGCAGAGACAGCTGTATTTAGGCTGGAGCTTTGTTATAAAAGTGTCTGTATTGTAATTGTTTCACACAGTGGCAGTGTCAAAGCAGCTGCAGCGATAGTCATTGCCTCTTGTGTATTTTGCTTCCCTCCTCGCACTGTAGATGTTAATATACATTTGTGGATTCTTGAACTCATATCCTTAATGTAATCCTAAATATCCATTTGAATGGATATTTCTCCCATTTGAAACACGCTGGTTTTTTTCTTTGTGTCCCCTCCATCTTTTCAGTCAAAAGAACTACAGATAAAGAAGCAGTTTCAGGATACATGCAAGATCCAAACCAGACAGTACAAAGCACTGAGAAACCATCTGCTGGAGACCACGCCAAAGAGTGAACATAAAGCTGTCCTCAAACGGCTCAAGGAGGAGCAGACCCGGAAGCTGGCTATCCTGGCTGAGCAGTATGATCACAGCATTAATGAAATGCTCTCTACACAAGCTGTGAGTCGCCTCCGAGGGACCCAGGGTTCCTCAGCCAAATAGGGATGTTTGCATTGTAACCCATCTGTATCCTGACAGCAGGCTATCTGCTTCCTTTCTACACGCGCCATGCCCTGCACAGTCATTCCTCTGTATTTAAAAAGCAGCATTCAAACGCAGAGAAAAGAGGTATTACCCCCTTCAGGCAGGTTGGAGTTGAAGCTGCTGTGGCAGAGATGCAAAGTGATGCGTCTGTGTGGCCAGAGGACTGCTTTTGCATGAAGTTTGACAGCATAAACATCCCTGTTAGAGCATCAGTAAATAATGTGCAGCGTGCTGTCCTGTGTCATTTAGGTTTTGATTTGTCGGTGATTGATACCAACCAAAGCATGTCCCGCTGGTAAAAAATGTTCATTGAGTCATGGAGGAGTCCAGAGTTTTGACTGTAAATCTGAAATAATGGTAAAAATGTTGCAAAAGGTCTGTGGTTCCTTCTGTAAGAGATCCCTTCTTTAAGGAATGACCACATGAGCAATGCTTTCAGTCCTTGCTACAACTGAATGTGCAGTTTTCTTTGCACTTCTTGCGTATTACATCCTGCTCACACCGCTCAGTACAAACTTGATGCTGTGAGGCAGGGTAGCTGGCTTAATTTATGTAAGAGAAGGTTAAAAGTTCAGTTTCATACCGCTTTTAGGTTTATGTCATTATATTCTTTTGCCCGAAGTCCTGCATTGGCAGGGATACGGATTTAAGTCTCCTGCGTGTCCAGGTAATTGGTTAATCCAGTTGAACAGAGCAACAGATCTTCTCTTTGCCTCTAGCAAAAGGAGAGCTGCGGACGTTAGCACCTCCAGCAGTCTGGTCTCTGCAGTATGGATTGTGGTTCCTGAGGCGCCACTGCTCATCAGCATCACTTGGATCAGCGCTGTGGGCTCGCTGTCACCAGTCTTTGTCACTATAGGTCCTCTGTTCAGTGAAACGAAGTACAATAGAGACCAATTGTATTGCTAAGACAACAAAGTCCCATCCCATTCTCTCCCCCTCCCCACAGTCCTTGCCCCGGAGTGTCGTGAGTGGTTGCCCCATGGTGAAACGTCTCTATTGTCTGTCTTTCCCAGCTGCGTTTGGATGAAGCACAGGAAGCAGAGTGCCAGGTTTTGAAGATGCAGCTGCAGCAAGAATTGGAGCTGCTGAATGCATATCAGAGTAAAATCAAGATGCAGGCAGAAGCCCAGCATGATCGGGAGCTGCGTGATCTTGAACAGAGGGTATCCCTCCGTCGGGCCCTCCTTGAGCAGAAGGTAAAACGAGCATGCGAGCGTCATTAGCAGCCTCCGTGGTTTAGCTCTTAAGTTGCACCGTGCTTGTCAGTAGAGAGAGAAATTGCTTTTACCTTGCTGTATATAGTAACGCAGATTATTTGGGTATTTGCCTCACTGGGATGATAGCTCAGTAACACATGGGCTAGACTTTGCCAGCTCTGCCGTCCTGTGTGAGCAGCTTCTGGCTGGGATAGCGCTGCTTGGAGTGTGCCAGGGGGAGTCGTGCCTCTCTGGGCAGAAGGGAAAGTGAACTGCTCTGTCTCCGAGCTGCAGATTAGCTTTCCCAGCTCATTAGAGGACAGACAATAACAACCTAAAGTTAGGGGGAAGCTTTTGGAATTTGCATAGTATCAGTAGCAGATAACTTTGCAGGGTGGGGAGGGAAAGGTAAAATGCATTTGAGATGCTGCACTTTATGGTGATGTTACTGAACTGCGGGTCTGCTCCATTTATCAGCCGGCATAATCGAACTGCTTAGGTTGGTAAAGAACCTTGAGATCATCAAGTCTGTGGAAACCAGGCTGCAGGTTCCCTGTGAAATTCTACTGGTTATGGAAAGTGCTGCCGTCTGCAGCATTTCCCTAAGAAAACTGAAGTAGTCAAACCCACAGGCCTGGGTGAGCTGCTGCTCCCTAGATTTCAGCTTCCGTATTAAGGTGCTCCTTGTCGAAGTGTGCTTTTCTATGCAGTGCCGAATGTGTGGTGTGTGTAGAAATGCGAGTGGCCTACACAAACGAGAGGAAGGGTACTGCACCAGTCAGTGAAAGGAAACACGCAATCAGCCTTCCTCCCGTGATTTTTTTCCCCCCTTTGATTTGCCCTGTGGGTGCCAGACATCAGCATTCACGCAACAGTTCCCAACTTCCCTGGTCAGCGATTATTAAATTGGGGCAATTACTCCGTGGCCTCAGGGTTCTTTACACTTAACTTCTCGCAGAGATGGATGCTGGGCTGATAGAGAGCCCTCAGCAGAATAAAACTACTCCACCTCACGGTCAGCCGAGGAAGCATCTCCAAGAAGACAGCGCAGTCCTATTGTGCTTTGATCTCCTGCGAGTAGACAGGAATCTCTGGGAATAACCCAGTCTGTGAAAACAGTTCCCGTGTGGCGCTCACAGGTGTAAGGGCTATCTTTAGAGCCCATCGCCAGTTATTTTGCTCCGTCCCGAAGAGGACAGTCCTGCTCCCAACCCTGCATTTGAGTGTTTGTGCCGGGTGTGCATTGCCCTCTGGTGGCATTATCTGCCGAGAGCGCTGGGAAGGAGCGTGCCCCAGCCAGCCTGCTGCTGGCCAGGACTCCTTCTCTGTGGGAGCAGCACACCTTGCACGGCAAGTAGTCTTGCATTAAAAGTTGAAGTGAGGCCAGAGACTTAAGGAAACACACATCAACCTATAATAATGCTGTATAAGTCTTTCATTGTGGACCAGGGTTGAAGTCTCTGCACAAAAGAAAGCCCCTGTGAAGCATTTGGTATCAGTAATGGTGATAGGAAGCTTAGCAGTGTTACTTTGTAGAGAAGAAAAACCCGATCAAAATAAGACCTAGCATAATTTTTTGTGTGTTTGTGTCCCTCTGTTGCCTTAGAATAGCACAGAAATTGTGTGGTGCTTCAACTTCCATAGGGTTATTTAGCAATACTGCACTCCTAGTGGATTGCAAGTCACAAAGTCATGGACCAGGGATGAGACTCTGTTTCTTGGAGAGGTTACACGTGTTTAATGGCAGCTCAGGGGAGAACATGTAGGTGCAGAGATAGATTATTTTTATTTTTTTGCATCCTTTTGCAAGGGTATTTTTTGGAGGAGAGGTGATGTTCTGTTTTCGTGAGAATTAAGAATTAGAAGTTTTCTGGTGTGGGTCGCTCAGCGATGTCACCTGGTATTTACTTGCCTGCGCTAAGTGAAACTGGCAGCCAGAGAAAGGGCAGGTACGTGCGCAGGGTGAACGTCTGAATTTATATGCACGAATATATACGTAGCCTGTGGCAAAGTCAGTCCCTGATGTTCAATAATAAACCAGATTCCAAAAGTTAGTGTGTGCACAGGACTCTTGCTTCCTTCTCGGCACAGTGCTCTTTATTTTTGATGGTGCCCGTCACCATGGAAACTCACCAGAGCACACACGTCTGGCTCGGGCTGAGGAGGGAGTAGCCGGCCCCATCGCACGCAGCCTTTGAGGGCACTGCACAAGCTCTGCCCTGGTGCCGTGTTGTTTGTGTTGCACCAGTAACGAGCGTGTCCCAAGAGTGTCTTTGAAAAGACTTCGGGTTTGCTCATTTCCTTCCCACGTGCCTCAGACACCTCATCTTCAGAATCCTGCATCCTGAGGTCGTTTCTAAGTGATGTCATTTTAACGCCGTGCTAGGCATGCCTGTCTGCGAAGCTCGGCTGTACCAAGTCCTGTGTGTTACGCTGTCACAAACGTGAAAACTGGGAGCAGCTGGACAAGCTGAGGGCGTAGAAAAGGGACAATTCTGCTTAGATAGCAAGGCTGGGAAAAAAACTCTCAAGCATTTTAAAGAGCTAACATTAGAGGAGATACCTTCTTCCTCTTCTGCCCTTTGCAAGGCGACTGGCCACAGCGTGGCTCTCGGGGGTGAGCAGGGCTGCTCTGGGGAGGGGGTCAGCGCACTCACCAAGCGGTAAGAAACAGGCAAGTGGGATAAGGCGTTTCTGAAAGCCCCAAATGGCTCAGGAGATGACTCACGCTGGAGCAGATTGTTTCCTAAATTCCAGATGAAATCACTTTGCGTATTCCCTGACTAAGGCGAGAGAGTGATTACAAGTACAACGCTCTGCCCAGTACCTTCAGCGCACACAGAGAGAACACCTCTTGGCTGAGTTGCTGTTCTCAGCAGGGGAGATGCCAGTGAGCTGTGCTAAAAGTCTTGGCTGCTGCTTTTTACCCATTTGGTCTTTTTCACCCGGGCCAAAAGTGCCTTTTTCAGTGCTGGCAAGAAGATAACGGAGTGATTCTTCACCTGACTGCAAAGATTTCAATAAGGCAGGCTTTCATCCCTCTCTGATTGGTGTCAGGAGGCTGCAGCCCTGTGTTTTCTGTACTTAGAAAGCTGATCCTAGTGCCCCTAGCAAAGCACCTTTGGAAACCAATTTGGAACAGCATTACAGGGACGAAATTGGAGTTGCTAGCTTGCATACCATCTAGCTAATAATCTGCCACACAATTCAAACATCCCTGCCTTTTTTCTTCAACCGCACACCCTGCAGAAAGTATCAGGGTAATGAAACATGAGAAACTAATTTAGGAAAGGGGTAGATAGGAGGTGATAAACATGAGCTCAGAAAATCTGGCCAGTAAACACAGGAGAGGAAACTGAATGTGGGCTTGTATATTTAATCCTGAAGAAAATAATAGTCATCATCATCAGCTTGAGCTACGAACAGTGAAGGTCACATTTAGCTGTGTTGGCAGGTATGTGACTGCATAGGCACTGTGCTCGGCTGTATCTGAAGCTGCTTTCCCAGTAGGTTTTTATGGAAGCTGTAAACTTCGTTGTATCTTAAAAGATTAACCTGTGCCAAGCTGTTAGGACTTTGGACTCGTATTCCTAAAACTTCTGTATTCTCCAGGGGACAGACCAAGACCCTCCAGCTGGTACTCACCATGCTTTAGCGGGTGCAGAATTGTGTGTCAGCAGACACCCGGTCTAGGTCCGGCCTCATTTAGAAACGCGGGGAGATGGTTTCTCGTGAGCTTGCTGGTACAGGCCCTTCGGAGACTTGGGGCCGTGCCTGTGAAGGAGTCCTGCTGCTACAGACTGTCTCTTCTTTTTTGCTTCCTAGATTGAGGAGGAGATGCTGGCGCTGCAGAACGAGCGTACCGAACGGATACGAAGCCTGCTGGAGCGTCAAGCTCGCGAGATCGAAGCCTTTGACTCAGAAAGCATGAGGCTAGGTTTTAGTAATATGGTTCTTTCTAATCTCTCCCCCGAGGCGTTCAGCCACAGCTACCCGGGAGCTTCTGGCTGGTCCCACAATCCTACTGGGGGTGCAGGACCTCACTGGGGTCATCCCATGGGTGGCCCACCACAAGCTTGGGGCCATCCAATGCAAGGTGGACCCCAGCCATGGGGTCACCCCTCGGGGCCCATGCAGGGGGTACCTCGAAGTAGTGCTATAGGGGTCCGCAACAGCCCCCAGGCTCTGAGGCGGACAGCTTCTGGGGGACGGACGGAACAGGGCATGAGCAGGAGCACAAGTGTTACTTCACAAATATCCAATGGTTCACACATGTCTTATACATAACTTAAACAATAACTGAGGGTGGCAATTCCACTGGAGCTGTCTGCCAACAGAAACTGCCTACAGACACCAGCCCAGCAGCCTCCTCAGTGCGGTGCTGACGTGTGGAAGCTGGGTGCACATGGAATATTGTATTCATTTTGTAAAGCATTACGTTTTGTGTTTACTAACTGGGATGTCATAGTATTTGGCTGCAGGGTTTGGGGGGGAGGTTTTTTTGTGGTTTTTTTTTTGTTATGTTTTTTTTTGTTGTCGTTTTTTACTTTTCGGAGGGGTCTTGGGTGGGCGTCTGAGAAACATATACAATTAGTCAGAAGAGTTGGCTGGTGGTTGTCACACTGACAGGACAGGAGGGCCTTGGGCTGCCCTCGTCATGCCATCCCTAGGAAGTCTGACAGAGAATGGAGACCCCTGTCTGTAAATTTCGAACTGCCACCCTGCAAAACTAGGCGAGCTGCCTTTTAACCAACATCCAGGGGAGGAACAGCTGGATCTTCTGTTCCATTTTTATTTGTCGTTAAATTGGAGACTTTTCTAGGGTATTGCCTCTGCCAAGAGGCGTATTCAAAGACTTGTAGGTGAGGAGGAAGGGTGAGAAGAGAGGCCAAGAGACACCAGGGCTCGGCAGGGCCCTTCTACCCAAGTGCCCGCTTTGTGTCGTGTGAGAAGTGACGTTCTCTCAGAAGGCACTGGTCAGCTTCCCGAGAACGCTGTGTAGATAAACCTGTCGGGAGGGAACAGGCTAGAAATGTTTGAAATTATGTTCCTGCTTTGGCACTCCCTGACTGTGCTGCTGGTAGCTCAGACGAGGTTGGGCAGAGGAGCGTAAGTAATGCACTTGTACAGCTAATACTGTGACATCTCATTTTAGCTAAGCATCAGAATCATTCTCGGAGCCCAGTGTAGTCCTTTCTGCTCCATTCGGAAATGTTAAGACTTTCAGCCAATCAGTCGCAAATGCCAGAGGTATTTTGAAGGATGCCATAGTCGCAAAATGCCATTGATCGGGTTTTTCATTATTACACTACATCCGCCAATTTATTACCTTTTTGGCTTGTTGCAATTTCCTGTTTACATGTAGAGCGTAGCCAACTGTTTAAATGTTTAGTTGCCACAGTGTACCAGGAGGAATCTTTCCCAGCTGATGACTAACCCACATCACCACTGTAGATCTTGCTGCATGCGAGGCTCCTTTTTATTATTTTCGTTGCTGCAATACTTCACAACTTTTACAGTCCCTTGAGATGCTGTGACATTTTGGCAGCGTATCGCACCGTGCGAGAAGGCACTACTTCCAGAGGCTCCTTGGAGCTGCTGTACTACTGAAAAGGAAGCAAAGGAGGTTGTGAAATCCAGACGGTGGTAAAAGGGATCAGGGAGTCTCGTTGACCGAATGGCTTTGTGGCATCGTGTCACCCCTTAGCGCTGGGAACCGGGGCTGCCCCCACGCTCTCGTGCCGGTGCCAGGGCGGTCCGGGTCAACCGATGCGGCGGGGCTGGGGAAGGAGCAGGTAGATGAAGTTTGGCTTGAGGCAAAGATTTCCGTCGTGGGGACTGACCAGCCAGGGTTCTTTGTAAATGTGTTTTTTTTTCCTTGCACACTAATCATCTTGAAGAAAACACTAGCTGCTAACTCTAGGATTTGCCTTTAATATGTTTATAGGGCTCAAAAGCAAGGTTTTCCGAATGTGTTTGTCCACGTGACATATTTATATAGTAAATGCTCTAGTGTCTCGCTGCTGTTCAGTACACTCAACAGGGCGACGTTCTTTCGTTAGCTAAATTAACCTCCACTCCCAATCCTTAACTCTTTGCCAGTGTCCGGTGAATCCAACTGGATTTTCTAGCATCTTGACGTAGCATATCACTCGAATCGAAGATGGAAACTCTACCCAAACGTGTTAGAGCAGCCCATTAGGAAGGAGCTTTGTAGTACTAACAGTTGACGGAAGCCTGGGATGAGGCGGTGGCTCTGGGGAGGTGACTCTGGTTGCCCCCTGCGGCAAGTGGTGACCGTGAATTGTCTTGTCCTTCCCTCTGCTATGTTTTTACGTGGAATTGGATGGTTTGGGGTCATTCTTTTGCATTGCAGTGTTGTTGAAATGCAGCGAAACTGATTTAGGAAGAGTACCTGCGTTTTCCTGGGGTTAGGAGGAAAGACAAAAATGAACTGGAAGGCCAAAATTGTGTTGGGATTTACCATGTGAGTGTGGAGGCTGTGCCCAGAGCATGGTGCTAACACAGCGTTTTGAAGTTCAGCTCCTCTGTCACAAACAGCAGCAGCGACAGCGGGGACAGGCTATACCTGCAAGTTCAGTGGGTTCATTCTTTTGCTTCTGTTATGGTTTGAATTTGGTCAAAGTCTCTGGCTTAAATTGAGCTACTTCAACAGAATTCTCTCAACCCATCTCGTTGTGTAATGTCAAGCATGACTGAATGCTGAATCCAAATGATGGCTATCCCATATTGGCTTTTTTGTATTCAAAAAGAATTGTGTAGTAACCATTTTTACATGTATATCATGTGCAGACCTGGACTATTCCAACAAGTTAATATTTTAATTAAAATAGTTTGCAAAAACTGATTCAGATCAACTGGTCTAACTGTGTGTGTCCCTGTGTGTACGTGGGGGAAAGAAAGCTGTCCCGAACGAGCCTGATCTCGAGAGAAAGCTCCCCGTTACGCAGCCCTAGCCAGAGGGGCTTGGGCTCAGGCTGTGCCTTGGAGGTGTGCGAGGAGGCCCTCGGTGCTGAGAATTTGAATGTATCTCGGCTGTATTTGAGATACATGAACAACTGTACACTAGAGAGACGCAAACTCTCTCTGAATCAGTTTGCAAACTCTTTATTTTTTAAAAGCGAGACCAATGATTCCATCTTGCACTCGTTGCAGTCATGCCCTAACTTTGGTTTTAAAAATGCTGTAATCTGTAAATTGTGAAAACTGCTCCAGTACCTCAGCAGAGATGTTCTCCTACATCTTTACGTTTGTATTTAACACTGGGGAAGTGTGGACTACTTTGCAAACTTCGTTGCAGTATTTTCAAATCAGCAGCTTGACCCCCTGAAATTCTCTTACTCAGTGATTATTTTTCTCACCCCTTTGCAAAGATGTGAAGTTCTGATGTAGTTTAGTCCAGAGATGAAAATCGTACAGGAGCCTGCATTTTCACCTCTTTCTGATTTGAATTTCATTTGATTTTATTTAGTTAAAATCTGTGGTAGGGACCGTGTTCTTCTTGTTCTCCATGGTCCCAGGGAGTCAGCAGCCACCTCTCCCTTCCATGTTGAACGTTTCGTGCTTTCTTCCTCCGATGCAGCACTGAAACGGACGCCACAGCTCTGTTTCACCTGCGTTCGCTCCAAGCCTTTGAGCTTCAAAGGGGCTGAAGAACTAAAATGTGGTGTGATACCAAGCTTCCCATAGAAAATCCCCTGCAGCCATCCCTCGCCTCGCTTGGGGGTCAGGCTGGCATCGCTCCGTGTCCCTCCCAGCCCTCCCGCTCCAGAAGAACGCGCGTTGCACGCCGGCTCTAACCTGCACGGGGTGCGCCCTGCTCCATCCTGGGCTGATGCTGTTTGTTAATCCCTTCCCCAAAGGGAAAAGGGCCCCTCACGCTTCAGGCTGCCCTGCTTCCCCCCGCACCTGCTTACGTGCCATTTCCTGAGAGGCAATAAATTGTATCGTACCACTGTCTCCCATTACTCCGTTGAATACGCACATCTCTCTGGATATATATATATGGTATCTCATGTGTATATATTTATATACTCTGTACGTACGTGTGTGTGGGTATACGTGCACACACACCTCATGCTGTGCATTTCTGTCGGGGCGCTTCGGTTCTGCTGCTCTTCGCACTCCTGCTCGTGAGCAAAAGCAGCCCCTGCGGCAGGGCTCTCGAGGGCGCGGACGTCTGCAGGGGCCGTGCTGGGGCTGAACGCCGCGAAAGCCCTCGCTTAAATACCGCCCTGCTAATTGTAGCTTGCTTTTTCTGGGACGCGGCAGGAGAGGATAGCTGCTAGAGCTCCCGGAGGGTACCAGAAAGGCAAAAGACAGCTGAGAAGAAAACAAGACAGTCTAGTGGCAGGAAAGCAGTTGAGGCAATGTACCGAGCTGCCGGGAAGGCGGTGAGTGGGCCGGTGAAGTGCTCAGCAGGCTGAGCTCAGAGTCCCCAGCTGCATCTTGCCACGAAAGATCACAAGCCCGGCACGGTCTTGGCAAAAAAAGTTTGGGGCTTTCGTGAGTAAAAGCCGCTGCTAACTGAACGCTCTCTGCCTTGGTGTGTGTCTGGTGACTAGAGCAGGTTACGTGGAAGATCAAAGGAGAACTTAAATTGGAAGATTTGAAGTATGTGTGTGTACGACACAACGTGTGTACACAGAGGGACGCTTTGGTCCATTCTTTATTCTGATTAGGTATGTGGTGTGGTTTGTTAAGTGTGTCCCGTAAGCGGAGGACAACCTTTTTCTTCTCCTGGAGGCTTGCTCTGCGTTTCTACTGAGTCTTGCCCTGGTCTTTCTTGTAGTAGAGGGGCGAGGGCCGTGCTGGACAACACAAGCTCCTCAGGCTGTGAAGACCCTCCCGACCTCCTCCTTAGTCCTCTACAAGCCCCCATCTTGGCGAGACATCTGGCAGTTCGGGGGGTAAATGGTTCTTACGTGTGTCAAGCCACAGCTGTTACCCTCCTGTGGGAAGCCCAGCCAGCCAGAGGCACTCTTCTTTGTGCTACCAGGGAATTGGAGGCAGTTTTCCCCCCTGTCCATTTTGGAAGGTGTCTCGCGAGTTTCTTTAGGAGAGGCTCAGGTTTGGTTGGGACGTCCTTACCCTTTCGCAAGGAGTAGTGTCGTCTTTAACCGTGCTCCTGCCTGTGGGACTTGCCCACCCCAGCGCCACGTGCCAAGGCTGGAGGAGCGGTGGGTGCCCAGAGAGCGCTGCCGGTCGGGGTCCCTCTGCTGTGTTTGTTTCAGTTTGCACTTTTACAAGTCGATTGAGCTGGAGTCTGTTGAGAAATACATGTGAGGCGCTTTGGAGGGTTGTGGGTGGCTGTTTGCAGCCCCGAAAAAGGCCGATAGATCTAGTGGTTATGGTAAACGAGGTCCCACCAGGGAGTGGTGGCAGCAGATAACCCTGGGTCCTGTTGCAGTGAGGTTCAGCCAGCTGGGGCTGTGCTGCTGCCCGCTGCATCCCTGCCCCGCAGGGGCCTTTGTCAGCTAGAGAGGGACTTAGTAAATCGGATTTGCTGGCAACCAAGCACCTTAACCACTTAGCTGTGGGTCTCGATACTTGCACTTCACCTGAAGGCTTCTCTGCAGGGCGGGAAGGCAGTTTGGTACGTGAGCGTTGGCTTTGCACCCGGCTGGCATCCTCAAAACATCCTAAAGCCATGTCCTAGGAAAAAGAAACAACCCAAACATCGGTTCCTTCTGTCCTCGCTTTCTCTGAGTGCACACACTGAGTCCAGGAGCCAGGAGGGCCGAGCGTTGCCCCCACGGATGGGAACAAACCCAGGGAGGAGGGGGGGGAAAAATCTTCCCCCCTCAAAACGCCCCTCTGGTCCCCTGCCCAGCTCCCCATCCCTGAGTACGGGTACCTCAGAACATGCACAGTTTGAATTTTCACTGACAATTAGTTTAATTACTGTGAGTGAAAAGACTTGTAAGTATCTGTAAATATGTAGTTAACAAATTGACCTAGTTTCTGTATTTTTTAAGTTTTTGTACTAAAATTTATAGATACAGTATGTGCCAGCTAGCAAAAAGCTACTGTAATTGCCAGTCGTAGTTCAGCATGCATCTAACCCCCGAGACTTGTCAAGGTTGTGCTTAAACAGAGCGAGCGGGGGGCTGGGGGG
>NW_009730263.1:67591-67833 GCF_000703405.1 Apaloderma vittatum
GCCGGGGGCTCTCGGCTGTTCCGTGGCCCCTCTGCAGAATCGCCTTGCCCTCGGCACTGGGGGCTGCGCGGGGGACGGAGCGGTGGCTTCGAGCTTTCTCTGGAGCTGAGCTCGACGGGAACCGAGTTCGGGTTCTTTGCTGCAGTTTGATGCCGGCTTACGACTCTTATTTTTCGACCTCTCTAGAAACGTTCGGTTCTCCCCTCCTGACTGCTTTTGTCTTAAACCCCAGATGATCTAAA
>NW_009730264.1:0-11789 GCF_000703405.1 Apaloderma vittatum
TTGCTTCACTACATCTTTATAGTCTACATGACAGACCTGTTCTCTCTTCCAACAGTCATAGACTCTCCTTTTGTTCTTGAGGTCCAGCCAAAGGTCCCTATTTAGCCAGGCCGATCTCTTTCCCGCCTGCTTGTTTTTCGACAGATAGGGACAGCCTGCTCCTGCGCCTTAAAAACTTCTCTCTTGAAGTATGTCCAACCTTGCTGGACTCCTATATCCTTCAGCACATCCTCCCAGGGGACTTTGTCAATCAGTCTCCTGAACAACTCAAAGTTTGCCCTCTGGAAGTCTCAGGTGGCAGTTTTACTAACCCCTCTCCTTGTTTCTCTAAGGATTGAAAACTCAATCACCTCATGATCACTATGCCCTAGATGGCCTCCAACCTTTATTTCCCCCACGAGTTCTTCCCTGTTCACAAGGAGCAGATCCAGGAAGGCACCTTTCCTGTTTGGCTCATTTATTAGCTGCATGAAAGAGTTGTCCTCCACACATTCCAGAAACCTCTTGGATTGTTCCCTTTCTGCGGTGTTGTATTCCCAGCAGATATCTGGGAAGTTAAAGTCCCCCACGAGCACAACGGCAAGTGACTGTGAGATTTCTCTCAACTACTTATAGAAAGTTTCATCCATCACCCTGCTTTGATTGGGGGGTCTATAGCAGACTCCCACAACTATATCAACTTTATTAGCCCTTAACCTAATCCAAACAATCTCCTCATCGCTATACTTGATTTCTGAGGTCTCGTAACATTCTTTAACATATAGGGCCATTCCACCACCCCTCCTACCCCGTCTGTCTCTCCTGAAGAGCTTGTAGCCTTCGATTGTGGCACTCCAGTTATGTGTGGCATCCCACCACATTTCTGTTACAGCAACTACATCATAGCTATCCATCTGCAGAATGACCAAATTCTTTAAATTGCCCTTATTTAAATTCTTTAAATTTCCCTTATCTTCTTCCAGGAATATGAGCTATATTCAGTGGTCTGCCTGAATTAACATCATTCTTATGTTTCTCTTCTACCTTATTTGCCAATGTAGAAAGTAATAGAAATTGTCATAGAAGAGTCACAGTTATGTGTGCTTATGTGCTCTCACACTTTTTTACTCTCCTCTCTCTTTCTTTTTCTTATTGCAGACAACCATAACATGCACAGGACACTTCACAGGTGTGTTTCTGATCTGTTACTATGTGGAGCTATACTTTATTTATAGACTGCAAGCTCATGTCTGTTGAGAGTAGTCTACCTGTAGTTTCTTGACCATATAAGGTTTGAGACAGCAGCTACCAACCACCTCCATAAAGTTAATATGAGACCATCAAGTGTTTCTGTAATTACCTATGTGTACTCTTCCAGGTGGAATTCACAGATGCCATGCCAGAATACATCCTAATAAATCAAATTCAATATCTGAAATGTTTTTATTACTGAAACTCCAGTCAATTAAGAACACTCAATTTAGCATTAGAAAGCAGGCATTTCTTTATTATAGCACTGGATACATGATACATGATACATGTTCCACCTATCGTGCATGCCGTACCTGTTACCCGTCCAAGCTTATATGCCCCTGTTACATATATAGGCATCAGTTTTCCTGGAAAGATTATACATATTCATTCTATTTCCAGGAACTAATTATTCTATATATATATACTTATTGCGCATGCAGCCTGGATCTGTGAAAGGCTTCCCTGGAGGTCTTCAGTCGTCTCTAGTGATCCCTTGTGAATGATGGAGAGGTGTCTGTCTTCTTTGTGGAGTCCTTCTTAACTGGTATTTGCTAGTTTCTGCTAATCTATGCATTTCTTCAGGATACCTGCCTACCTTGATGACACAGATGATGGTCCTTGATGACACAGTTGACAGGCCTTGGTTGTCAGGGAGCCCATACAACAATTGTCTCCTCCAGGGTGCGAGCCACAGTTGTAGAAGTTGATATCCTTGCTTGCATTCTTGCCTGAGGCCCTTTCACACATTTCTGTCCATGATATGCAACAGTTTGAACAAGTATGCACAACGAATGAGTTTTCCATGCACAATACAGAACTCTAATGCTGAAGTAGTAGATGGATTACGGTTTTGCAGTAGTCATTTAAAAAAGTAAAAAGCTTGAGTTAGGAGCAATTTTTGGTAAGGCAGCAGCGGAGTACAGTACTTGTGTGTTTTAAGAAAATAAGGTTAATACCTCTCTAGCCGTACTGAGAGCAATGCCCATCAGGGGGAAAGAGGGACTGAAAATGAAGTTCTGGAACTAGTATCAGTGATGGATGAGTGAAAAAATTCTGCAAGAAATATGATCAGATCTCTGTCATGATGAACCTGTGACTCAAGTAATTCTAATGCAAGTAGTTGCAAAATAATGTATCTGTATAAATCAACATGAGTAAATAAATGCCTAAGATTTAAACCCAGACAAAAATGGGAAAATAAGTCATAGAGAAAATATTTTCAGATTTGTGCGTTACAGTCTGAGTTCTGTGAACACAAATATCATCCAAGCCTTGACCAGGAAAAGGGATTCTGGAACCTTAAGACAAATATCGCATCATTGATGTACGATATTCTATAGTTAAAGCAGATCTTAAAAAGACCTATTTCTGAGTTTTGAATCCTTCATGTAATCTTTCAACAAGAAGGAGCAGTGCAATTTTTGACTGATAAGTTAAGAAAGCAGAAGTCATGGAGATATCTAAGATGTGCCTTGGAAAATTAGTGAATATAAGATCCAAGAAGAAAAACAGCTGCAGAAAAACTTCATGAGGTCTTTACTTGAGGAACCAGTAATTTTCCATACACTGCTACAATCCTTTAACTGGAATTTTTATTTTATATCTGAGTGACTTTTTTCCTATAAATGAACTAGATAAAACACCCCTGAGTTCCAGATGTATTTAATGTCAAGAACTTCTGAAATACAGTTTGCTTCCACGCAGTACTGGCTTGAATTTTGTGTTGAATGGCAAAATATGCTTTGAAAATAGTAAGCAATGTTTTTGATGCTTTTGACTGTCTTTTAGACAACTGAGAAGTAGGTGTGGTCACACTGAGGCTTAATTATTTTGTGAAGTACTTGCTGTATAGAAACTGTTGCTGTAAAAACAAAAAATACCAATCTTTGACCTTGTTTGAAAGTATTATAATTTTATACATAGAAAACATTGTTAGATTTATTTTTCAGGAAGTAAACCGTGAAGTGGGAAAAGTTTATGACAGATGCTTGACTAATAAGATATTAAAAGTATATTTTACCAACATCTAATTCATATTCTGTGTATATTATGCAAGGTGAAATTGTTAGCTTTTGGAATTCAAGTTAATGATTCTCATTATTTTAAAATTGTTTATGAGCTGCAAATATCCGTAATGAGTTGGCAAATGTTTTGTTTTATAAATTTGACTGCAAAACACTGTTTGATTGGAACTGGTGAGCATGTACTTGGATTGTGCCCACTTAGTGGTTTATGACCTGAAGAATGTTACAAAGATGATATTTCCATATATAGTGTATTTTTTCGTAGTGGCAGATTTAATTAAGCTAAAGACTCCTGAAAAATGAATATATGTGTGTTTTGAGATGATGTCATGAAGAATGATTTTAAAATGCATTTTCAGAAAGTAGTAGGATTAATATTGCATGGGAATCTTTAAATCTGCATTTCTGCTTTATAGTATGGCCCGGTTTACCATTTCAGACACATTGTTAAAAGTTTTTTCTGTCACTTCTGTGCTTTAGAGAGAAAGCTTTTAATTCTGTGTACCCACTTCAGTTTTTCATGTCCTTTTCAAATATTCGGTAATGTTCAGCAGAATCTACTGGTTAAATTTCACTGATGCATACTCAGTGGAAGTTAAGTTTGGCACAAAATAATCTCCAAAGATTTAATAAGAACTGAATGTGCCGAAGTCCAGAGATAGAAGGTTTATGCAGAGACCTACCTTGTGATTAAGTTCCTGCTGTAATTTAAGTATGCTATGGTTTGAGCCAACTGCCTGGGCAAATAACAAAGAATATTCCCAGCTACATTCCTCCCCTGCATCAGTGCAAGCGGGCGTAAGGGGGTGAGGGGTGTGGTCGATCTAGCCATTGCCCATGGCCATCCTTCCCTCTTAGGAAAGAGGGCTCCTTGCAGTCTTTCTCTGCTCTGCTACGTGGTGCGCATCTCTCAGAGAATCACAGAATCACAGGATCACAGAATCACAGAATCACAGGATCACAGAATCACAGAATCACAGAATCACAGAATTGTTGATGCTGGAAAAGACCTCTGAGATCAAGTTCACCCTATGATTCAACAGCATCGCAACGGCTAGACCATGGCACTAAATGTCACATCCTTGAACATCTCTAGGGACAGTGACTCTACCACTTCCTTGGGCAGTGCATTCCTATGCCTAATCACCCACTCTGTGAGGAAGTGCTTCCCAAGATCCAACCTAAACCTCCCCTGATGCAGTTTCAGGCCATGCCCCCTCGTCTTGTCACTAGTTGCCCAGCAGAAGAGCCCGACCTTCACCTGACTACAACTTCCCTTCAAGTAGTTGTAGAGAGTGATAAGGTCCCCCCCTGAGTCTTCTTCTCCAGCTTAAACAACCTCAGCTCCCTCAGCTTCTCCTCATAGGACTTCCCCTCCAGCCCCTTCCCCAGCCTCGTTGCTCTCTTCTGGACCCGCTCCAGCACCTCAATGTCTTTCTTGCAGTGAGGGGATCAAACCTGCACACAGCACTCGAGGTGAGGCCTCAGGAGTGCCGAGTACAGGGGCAGAATTACATCCCTACTCCTGCTGGCCACAGCATTCCTGATACAAGCCAGGATGCCATTGGCCTTCCGGGCCACCTGGGCACACTACTGGCTCATGTTCAACCAGTTGTCAGCCAGCGCTCCCAGATCCCTCTCTGCCGGGCCACTCCCCAGCCACTCTCTCAGGAGGCAATCCTCTCCCTCCATGTGAGTTCATCCCACTAGCACAGAACTGTTCTCAGGACCACGGGTTGCTTAAGGCATGTCCTCTACTCCTGCATGGTCCCTCTCCCCTGCCCGGCATGAGGTTCTCCACATACCGCCCCATCCTGGACATTTTTTTCACTGCTGTTAATCCTCACAGTTTTTAGGCAATCATCTCCCTGCCACCTCACTCGCCATGGCACTCTGGGGAAACTCTCTGCTCTGGCACCTTTCTCCCTCGTTTTCCTTACCGACTATGTTCCTTTGTTTTTCTTCCATCTCCCTTTCCTCCCATCTCCCTTTCCTCCCATCTCCCTTTCCTCCAAACAGAAAATCTCCCAAACAAAAAAGACAGAACAAGACAAAGATAGTGAGAGAAGACATAAAGAGATAACAAGAGAAAGAGGAACAAGTCCAATAGGTTCTCCTCTTAAATACATTGATTGCAAAGATGCTAATTCACCTGGCCTTGGCCAGAGATGGGTCAGACTTTTACGTGGGGCTGGTGAAGACTCTTGAAGTTTCAGAAGAGTCATCCTGCACAGTCCTCCCCCCACTACCAAAAACCCATCAGACTCAAACCCACAACAAGGCAGAACAGAAAAAAGGTATGCTTGCTACTACTCACAGCAAAATATATTAGAATTGAATAGATCCCATAAAACTTGCAGTATTTTTCTGAATATGATGACTAAAGTAGACACAGTGCTAATGGTGGTAATTCCGGAAAATTCACATCCTCGGAAACAAATTACTCATGTATAGCTTTTTTCACAGGTATCACCTTGTGAAAATCTCTGTACATAAAAATACATAGTATTACTGACAGGAGAATGATCCAGCATTTCTTTACCAGTAGAAGATGTTTAAGGTATCATAGTGTTGGCTTTTATGTGGGTTGGGTTTTTTGATTTTTTTCTTGCTTGGAAAAACAAGCTTCTAATGACAGCCATTTTATACCCAGTATAGTATGTATCTGTCAGAGCAGGATTGCCAACAGTAGATTGCACAGGAACAGGTCCAGGCAGGTTTTGAATGTCTCCAAAGAAAGAGACTCCACAACCTCTCTGGGCAGCCTGTTCCAGTGCTCACAGTGAAAAAGTTTTTTCTAATATTTTTGTGGAACCTCGTATGTTCCAGCTTATATCCGTTGCCACTTGTCCTGTCATTGGACCCTGCTGAAAAGAACCTGCCTCCATTCTCCTGACACTCACCCTTGACATATTTATAAACATTAATGAGGTCACCTCTCAGCCTCCATTTAAATTAACCATTTAAATTCTGTTAGGAACAACTAGGTAAAATGTCAGTCTAGTCTACATTCTAGATATAAATAATTTAATTAATTAACACTTTTTTATAATTGTATTTCAAATATTCTACACATTAATATTTCTAAGTTGCAGACACATCAAAGCAATGTAGATTAAAATTACTTGTAGGGAATTTGTTCAACTTTTTTATTGCTTTGTATTAAGGTAATAACTGGCTATAAGACAAGTTCATGTTCCTTTTATCTGGCCAATATGCATATACTAATTTCAGCAGGATAAACACAGAGCAGCATGTAAAATCCTTATTCAGAGTGTCCTGATTTTTGCTGGTTTAGACAGTAAAGTATAGGTTTGATGTTGTTAGATATATAAAAATTATTGAGAGATTTTTGGATTGTCTAAAATGTACTTGTATCTCTTCTGTAATGGACCTGTCACTGCAGTGGGATGTAACAGGCTCTGCACTCTGTCTTCTGGTCTGCAGCAGGAGTCACAAAAAGCTGACTCTGCTGAAGTCACTGCACATTTCCTCACTGGCTTTGTTGTGGCCAGTAAATTTCATCACTGAGGTGAAACGGGACTCACAAGGAAACCAAAGTATCATATCTTATGTTTCTATGTTCATTGGCATCACTTTGTAAGAAGTGTTTTATGTATTTGTACTTACCTTACAGTAAGTTTGTAAGAATTAAAACTAGCTTCCTTTAACTGAGATCTAATCTTCACTGTTAGAAGAAATCTCTTTCAAATTCTTAGGTGCTTTCTGAGCAGGGGCTGTTGTTTTGGTAGCAAGGGTTTGTGTGTGGATGTAGAAAAAATATTATTTACTAACTTTTTAATAGATACTTGCTTAGAAGACTCTTAAAATTAAAGCAATATTTTGGTATAATGACCTTCTAATATGTACAAGGAAATTACCCCCTGAATGACTTCTCTATGGTACTGATTTTTTTTCAGCTCATTTTGTTTAGTTTTCATAATAAAAGTAACATTAACTAGTGGAAACACTGACTGTATATAAACTTCAGTACAAGTTATTTGTTATTTCTAGAAACGTGTAGGTACATGTTGACTATACTGAAGTGATCAATTCTTTGGAACAGATAACTGTTTTTGATATGGCACTATGGAAAGTTGTTTCACTTCTCATTTATTAAAATGCTAACCAATACTGAATTTTATAGTTTCAAATTTATTTTAAAAATTGAAACAACAAGGGAACCTTCTTAGGAATTATTAAGAATACATTTTATTCAAAACCGATCCTTTTTTCATCTCATTTCAAGCTATTCCTATGTGTGCCTGTCCTCAGACTAAAAGATAATGGAAGGTAGAATGTTGTTTTGCTTTAACAACTGAAAGTTTTAAACCTTGGATAGCTAATAGCTGTCAAAAGAGATAATCAAGTCTTACTTTGGCTGGTATGTTAAATATTCTGTCTTGCCTGAACAAAACCAAAGGATTTTGCTGCTCCTCAAATCTGCCATATGACCCATGCTTCTGACACTTTCTTGGTATATACTTATGTGCAGTTATAAAAAGTACTGTTACTTATTGTTATAAATGTATGTAGAAACTTAAACACAGCAACTGCAAACTTCGAGCTTTTTAACTGCATTTTTTTATTTCCCAAAGACATTCATAAATACATTTCTTGAAATTTTGAGGAATCTACTCAGTTGTCATGATTTATAGCTTCCCTTTAGCATTAAATATTAATAGCATTTTTCAAATCAAAGCTGTATACTATGGAGGTGGGGGAGAAGGATTGGTTTAGTCCTCTATACACTTAGTATCCTTGGTCATTACTTTTATTTTTCTTCTATGATAATTTCCTCTTCATTTTCTTTTCATCTGGTCTTGTCTATTTAGTTTTACATTATTCAGCAACACAAAACATACTTTAGAAACTCTTTTCTATATTTAACTCCTCACTGAACTTTCATGCTTGGCTAACTTTTTCTTTTTTTTTTCATTTTGTTTGATTTCTTTCTAAATCTAGACGTGATCTAAAGTAGCACTGAATCTTCAGTTCTGAGAAACACAAACCTGTAGTTGCTGAGTCTGGGAAAGCACAGACTTTCAAATATACTTTCAAATTTACCTCACTGACTTACTGTAGAGGAAATGTGAACATCAGTCTTGGCAAGGCAAATAAGTATACTTAAGTCAGGTTAAATATCTATCTAGTCTGATACCTTGTTTTTTGATGGCAGATGATAGTAGTGAATACTTCTGAAAAAATTCCAAGAAACTAAACATGGGTATAGTCATTCTTCCTAAATACATCTTCCCAGGTTTTGTTAACCAGGAGTTGAAGGACTCAGAGCTCTAAATAATGTTTCTAGTTCATGTTTGATATCCCACTACCCCCAAGTGGCCTATTCTGCAGATAATCCCCTTTATTATTTATTTTTGTAAAACCTCTGTAAGGAGTTCTTCTAGTGAAATGTGCCATATATAAAAAGGTATTTCTTTTGTGTTTTAAATATGCAGCTTGGAAAGTTTATTTCCAATTCCATTCTTTGAGTGAGACAGATAATTTATGGCATGGCTATACCTTGCATCAATATGTGTAAGTCTGGGATTTTTCAAGCTACCAAAGTACTATTTCTATGGCAAATCTTGCGTTAATAAATATTGTAAGATATATAGGCAAATTGTTCTCTCAGAATCTGTTATAACTGTCTTGCTGTTGGTATTCTCCTTTATTCTTTTTTATTAATAGCACAGTATTGTCTAGTAATTAGTTTTCAGCATATCAAAATCTATAGGACTCAGGCACCACAAATATGTAATTTTCAATTTAAATGTCCTGAGTTGTCTCTCTGTCGTGGTTGAGTCGACTGCCCAGCCAGGCAACAAAGAACCACGCGGTCACTCTCTCACTCACTCACTCTTCCCCCCACAGGGATGTGGAGTGAGAAAATTCAACACATAGTCTCAAGGATTAAGATTAGGACAGATAAGGTTCATTCACCATTTATAGTCATGGACAAAAAATCCAGAGTAGACTCAGGGAGGAAATGTAAATTTAATTTACTGCCACCAGTTATCAACTAGATCAGAGTAGGACAGTGAGAGAAATACATAAAAAGGGCTCCTCGCAGTCTTCTCCGGCCACATGGTGTCTGTCTCACAGGAGGCAGTCCTCTCCCTCCACATGAATTCTTCTCACCATTGTGGAATCAACCTTGGAGTCATCAGTTTCTTTGGGCGCATTCTCCGCTCCCATGTGATCTCTCTCTTCCCTGGCATGGAGTCCTCTATGTTGTGCTTAATCCTGTACATTTTGCTGCCACTAATCTCCTCAGTTTGCATGCAGTCATCTCCCTGCCATCTCACCACAGGACTCTGGGGATATGCTCTGCTTTAACGTCTTTCCTCCCCTGCTTTCATCATCAACCACATTCTTTTGCTTTCCTCTTGCCACTCCCTCCTCCAGACAGGAAAAGTCCCCAACACAAAAGATAGAACACAGAGACAAAGAGAATAGCCTGACATGTTTCTCCTCTTAAATACACTGATGGAAGAGGTGTTGACTGGCCTGGTCTTGGCCAGAGGCATGTCTGCCTTTTACCTGAGGTTGGGGAAGACTCTGGAATTTTTGCAAGAAGCCACTCCCCACAGCCCTCCCCTGCCATCAGAAACCCCATCAGACTCAACCCCATGACACTCTCCTAATACAAAAGTGTCATCTTGTACATGTTTGTTTTGTTGAGGGTTTTTTTTGTTTGTTTTGGGTTTTGTTATTTTTGTTTTGTTTTGTTTTGTTTTTCCCTAGTGTTTAAATAACTTTCTATGAGTAATCATGTAAAATTACATTGGGAATTAATATAAGATGAAATGTATTTATGGTAGCAGAAGAAACAGGTGTTGGAAAGATTAATTTTAAAAAATATTAGGAGACAAAGAAGTGTTGATAAGGCATGACAATCAGAAAATACTCAAGCAAAATGACATAAATATTCTAAAAAGAAAGATTTCTTCAATAAAGTAATAGGAGAGTTCATTGAGTTGATTGCATAGTAGCTCTCATTGTGAACAAAGATTTCCAGCCAACTCCATCCAAATCCCTTGGAATGATTCTTTTGTTTTGTTTTGCTTTGCTTTGTTTTACTGTCCCTCTGGCATTTTAGTTTACCATTTTAATGCCAAAAAACAGGTATGTACATTTCTTTATCTAAAGACCCAAGGGTTAGTTGCTGCTGAGGTATGTGACTCACAGATATCCTGACTCAGTTTTCTTGGAATGTCAGCCACTGACAGTCGGAGTTTTGGTGGTTTTCTGTGTAGGGACTCATTTTCTTGGTGTTCTTGGAGGAATAGTTTGCCTAAAGAAGTTTTCAAGTTTTTCTTTCTTTCCTGTGAATGTCTGTATTGTAAGAAATATTTCCCACTGCTTTAGTTATTAAAGCTGTACTCCATTTCCAATTGCTTTGATAGTCTGAAGGCTTTGGTAAACAGAGTCTAAGTTAATTTAGAGAGTTTAATACTGATTTGAAATGGTGTTACTAAGGGTAAAATTTGGTCACAAATGGTGCTTTGATATGAACGTGATGGTTAAGACAGAATCACTCGAAATCCCTTAATTATGACTATTAGACCTAAAAACATTAGGGATACAGCTAGATGGCTTGCAATAATTAAAAAAATTTCTTATTGTAGTCAGACTTCAGTCAGGCATACCTGAGAGCTAAAATTAACCTTTTAAAATTTCCGTCTTTCATGCCTGAGAGGTCTTTGAAATGTGAGTATATTAGAATTATTTTTCTTCCTGCCTTATTTTTTATCCTGCCTTAGCGGTGGGGGGTGGCTTTGTTTTTCTGTGTTGTTTGCTTTTATTTCCCCATCTCTGGCAAGCTCTTATTCAAGTCATCACTCTCTGAACTAAGTCTTTTGCCTTTGTTGATTTAAATCTGGATGAGCTAATTAGTATCATCAGGAAGGTATTAGGGCTTCTCCCATCCAAAAGGTGACTCGGCTGAGGTGCATCTACACTAATGCACACAGCATGGGTAACAAACAGGAGGAACTGGAGGCCATTGTACAGATGAAAAACTATGATATAATTGCCATAACTGAAACGTGGTGGGATGACACACGCAATTGGAGCACCACAATTGATGGATACCAGCTTTTCAGAAGAGATAGACGAGGTAGGAGAGGTGGTGGGGTGGCCCTCTATGTTAGGGAGGGATATGAATGCTTAGAAATTAATCAATGTGATGTTAAGGTTGAGAGTTTATGGATTAGAATCAAAGGAGGAGCCAATAAGAAGGACATCATTGTGGGAGTTTGCTACAGACCTCCCAACCAGGATGAAGAAATAGGTAAGATACTTTATAGGCAATTGGGCGAAGTTACATGGACTCTACCCCTTTTTCTCATGGGGGATTTTAACTTCCCAGACATCTGCTGGAAATACAATACAGCAGGGAGAGATCAGTCCCGGAGGTTCCTGAAGTGTGTCGGAGATAACTTCTTGACACAAATGGTGAGGGAACCAACGAGGGGAAGTGCACTCCTGGACTTGCTACTTGTTAATAGAGAAGGTCTTGTGGAGGAC
>NW_009730265.1:0-8600 GCF_000703405.1 Apaloderma vittatum
AATAATAATAGTATTTTGCGTTCTTAATTATACTGTCAGATGCTGTATTTTCTGCTAAATTCCAGCATCATGAGAAAGATGTTCAATATTTACTTTGATCACCATTACTCATTATGTAGCTTTACTTACTTATTACACATCATATGAATCCTGAACTTTTTTAATTGTCTTGTTTGTGGTTTCGTCGTTGTGGTTTTTAATGTTCTGTTTTATTTTTTTTTGTTGTTTTGGTTTTGTTTCTGTTGTTTTGTTGTCGTTGTTGTTTGGTTTTAGTTTTGGGTTTTTTTTTCTTTTCAGGGTATTTACCAGTGTAGTCTCTGGTTACCGAACAAACAGTAATAAACTCATCTTCCCAATTCTCCTTTAAAAGCGAGATTGTTACCTCTCAGTTTTGCAGATAGAAAATCCTAGCCCAGTGAGAAGAAAGGCAACATTTTCAAGCTGTCAGAAGTGCGTGACACTTTGATGTTGAGTACCAAGTCCAAGACCTTTCTCTTAGATCTGTCTTAAATGTTAAGTAATTTTTAGAACTGGGCATGTGGGTAATCTGTGCACAATCTAAGGTGATGGAGCACTCTGAGAGCTTTCTAGCTAAAAGAGAGAGGGCATTTTTAGGAGGAGCTTTCTGTAGAACTGGATGGAATTTCTTTGAAACCCACATTTGAACTGAGTTCGGAAAATACAGAAGAGGGAAATGGACATGGAAAATAGGTCTGTAAAATAATCCAATCATGTCTATTGCATCATTGTATGCAGTTGGCATCAAATGTTAGATCTGTGGCCAACATGAAAGCAAAATAATGTTTTCCAATACCTATGTTTTGTCAAACAATAAAAATAATGATAAAGAAATTTTGTAAAAGCCTGGGCTTCTGAAGAGCTCTTGCTGTGCTAGTATTCATATGTAATCACACAACTAGAGTAAATGTTGGACAAATATCTTTAACTTCACTACTTTTCACTATGCTATATATCTGATTTAAACTTTTTCTAGAGTAATATTTCCAAATAATTTTTGGGCACTACTAATTGCTTCATAGTTCCTTCCTGAGACAGTTAGTATGTCTGTTCCCTCATTCTTTTTACATTACTTTTTCTTGAATGATAAAAATTCTGTTTGTAAAAGCAGAAAGATTTTTTTTGTCTTTGAAATACCACCAGTATTTTTTTGCAGAATACAGTGGTTGTGAACAATCATAACCATTTATCTAGCTGTACGTTCAAGAGTGAAGCTGGAATTTTGGTGTTTGCAAAAATGGTTAAGTTTGTGTAAATTAAGACCTGGTAGCATTTTGATTTATTATGACAGATCAGTTGTTCAAATAAAGATATTTCTGTAATTCAAACATGGAGAGCAATGAAACTACTTTTCTGTAAGTCTTTTCAATTTCTAGCCATGTAAATGTACTGATTTGGTCTTAAATCTTAGTCTGTACATGTCTGCATATACTAATGAGACCAGCAAGCAAGGACTAGTTACTATGGAACAGGAAGGTGATGAAATTTCCAAACCACAAAAGTTAAAACAAGGAGATAGTGTGCTGTTTTTAATTTTTTTTTTATCCAGCTGTGATATAGCTTTTCATTTACATATTTATTAACTCATGCTAAATCAAGTATTTCTTACATTGATAGGCACAGCAAATAAATTAATTGTAATTAGTTTTACTGGAATGAATAATAAATGACTTTTTTTTATAAGCTGCTTAGATTAGTCTTATTAGTACATTAATTTACATTGGCATCAAAGTTAACATTTTAATTTGAGAATATTTACACTATATTATTTTACAATATTCTTGCATTCTTCAGAATGTGAAAATTCACTCTTTGTTTTATCATTTCTTTTATATTTTAATTGAGATAACTGATCTATTACTTTTCCAGAATTGACGTACTTTCAGTAAGATGTTAATATCCCAAAAGATAAACCAGAACAGAGGTCTGATTACAGAACAGCTGAGGTTGGCAGGGTTGTCTTGAGATCCTTTGTTCCAATCTCCCTGCTCAAGCAGGGTCATTTGAAGCAGGCTGTCTAGGATTATGTTGTCGTAAGTTAGGGCTGGGCCAGCCACTAAAATGCAGACAGACACTCTTACCCTCTCTCCACACCAAACTGGGAAAGAAAATGGATGTGGCAGAGAGACTTGCGGGTTAGAAAAGAAAAAAACAAAACTAAAATGGTTTTAATGAAACAGTAATAGAAATCATAGTGAAATGACAAGATTAAAGGACTATATACAACTATACAGAAGTCTGATATCAAAATTAATTTCCCCATGAAAGCAATCACCACTGATGCTGCAGAGCATAGTGGTGATAGTTTTTCCTTATTTAGGAGGTCCACTTTCTGTTGTTGGCTCCTTGATCACCCATGCCAGCGAGTTCTCAATGTGCTTCAGAAATGTCCTGCATTGTTTATGCCCTGCTGTGCTGTCTTTCCTGAAAATAGCCACATGAAGTCTTGCATGCAGGCCAGGACCTATGCATGTGAAGCTTCTTCCAGTTGTTTGAAGAGTGCCTCATTTTCTTCCTGATCAGGACCTCTGTAGCAGACACCCATCACAATAGCACCTGTGTTGGTTTGCCTGCTAATGTAGAAGAGTCTCTGCTTGACTGGCTGCAGAACAGTCCCAAGGATAGGATGTACTCCGTGCACCTTCATGCCTTCCACTGCTCTCTCCTATGAAGTGCAAGACATCCTCTTTTTCTTCACAGCGTGTGCTTCCTAAAGTACCTGTACCCATTCATTGCGGCACTCCAGTTGCGTGAACTGTCTCACTGTGTCTCTGTGATCCCTAGGAAGCCACAGCCCAGAAATTGCACACAGATTTCTGGCACCCACTGTTTGCTTTTCATACTACAAACATTATTGCAGAAGCACTTCAGAGAGGCACCAAAGTGTGCTGATTCACCAGAACAGACTTGACAGTGTTCCCCATTACATTTGTATTTATTTATTTTAAGAATAAATACTTTGCTTTCTTTAAAAGAGCAGAGAATTATCAGCACAACTCTGTTGTTTGGGCTCCAGCTTTATGTAATAACGCATGTCGTCTTTTGGTGTACGCCATATGAGTCATACCAACGTAGCTTTCTTTACTCAGGCAATAATATATTCATAGCATTTTTAAAACTGGGAAATATTTCAGGAGCAGGAGTTGAACAAAGCTATTAGATAGTGTTGATCTCAACTACATAGGTGATTTTGACGCCTCATGTTAGTTAAGACATTTTATCACGGTTGTTCAAACAACAGTACACTAAAATTTTCTAACTACATATAGTGCTTGATTGCAGTTTACTAACTTTCAGCGTCATAAATTTTTGAACTAATATAAATTATGTGAAGTGTGAATAACTCTGACTAGCTTGAGTAGTAATATAAAACTGTGTTTGAGATTGCTTAGCACGATTTTCATTTAAATGTGAAAGAAAAAATGTAGATAACCTTTACAGTCTCGTAAGTCTATTTTTGTTTCCCTTCTGTTTTTCTGTTTTCCCTTGATTTCAGCTGCAGGACAAAGATGAAATTCAAATTATTGAAATAAGTGGAAAATTCAACTTACTTTCATGTCTATCCAGCAACATGAATTTATAGACTTGTAAAATATGAAATTTGGAATTGAATTACATCTACTCCTTTTCTACTTGAAACCTCTATTTAAGATAGTGAAATGTCAGTATTCAATTGTGCTTAAGTAGTTACATGTAGAATAAAAAATATTTAGAATGCTTTCTGTGTAAGTTATGACTTCCAATTCCCTAAACAAACACTAGGCAGAAGGTTTTTAAACTGATGAGTTTGTTGCTGGATTTGCTTTTTTGTTTATATTTTGAATACTTGAAAACATTCTGTACTGGGAGCCTTGAGAAGACTTTGTACCTGTGGAGTTAAATCTGCTTTGTTTGGCTTCATATTTAGGGCTTGAGAAACCTATGTGTTAATAATACAACTTGTACCTTGCCAAGTATTTGGGAAAGGTAAACTGTGTGTGGATCATGCGGTGGAACGTAGTGATCCTAACCAGAAGACAGTTGCACATTGAGGAATCAGTGATCCATGTCACAGTTAATTTCTTTCCATGGAGGGGCTGTGTGCAGTATGGCATAGGAAAATCCCATCCATCTGCTGTAGGAATGTGGAGTTAGCAGTATCTGAAGGGACAAAAGATTTACTCACTATTTATATTTCTCTAGCTATTTTATTAAGTAATTTCTTATTGGCCCTTTCCTATTGAAAATCTGTCACTCTCTCTTGTTCTCTCTCCCTTCCCTTTCTCTCCTTCCCCACCAGTGCAAAATTCCTTGTTGAATTTTTTCCTAAAGATGAAAAAACATTTTTGGTAAATGCCAAAATGACATTTAAAATGCTGTGATTTAAAATTTATTTTTATCTAATTAAATGTAAATGCTTAAAATAATCCTACAAAATACTGGTACTGAACTTCAAAAAGAAGAAAATTATTAAGTCAAGAGAGTTTATAGGGTGACATTTGATATACTGAAAGAAATTATTGTATTTTCAGGTAATTCATTAAACTTTTGAATACTCTGCAGTTTGTTGGTAGGCTGAATGAATCACATTCTGAACCACGAAAATAATAATAGTCTACTACATTCTGCAGTTTCTGAGGAACAGTTAGATGGTTTGAGTGTATAGGATAAGATTTTAATTTCTTCAGTAATAGTAGCATTATTAATTCCCACTGCCTTGATGAACTGAGATATGGTGATGTATGTAATCTTAAATAGAGGGCGAATACAAAGCCCATTTATCACTTAAGCATAAAGCTGAACAAGGACAGCTTTTCTGTGCAACGTTTTATATAGAGTTTTAACTGCTTCCCTATCCTCATTCTTGATGTAAATGGAGTGTTAAAAATGCTTCGTGAAATCTCTGGCATTGCCCTGCCTTTAGACTAACTAACGAGGCCACAAGAGAACTGAGTTCAAGTGTTGGGTAGTGTAAGACATTCTGGAGATGTTCTGACTTCAATGTCTTATGTTTAATCTCTGTAGCTCAATGAACTCTTAATTATTTTTTTTTTCTTGCATGTGAGAAAACACATTGGCTTTATACATAAGTGAAGTTAAAGTAACATGAAACTGGAGATATGTTCTCTCCTTTTGTTGCTTTAGCAGCTTTACCAGTGCAATAGAACTTCTCCCTCTGTTCCAAGTTAGCTATTTGTGAATATTTCCATAGTCTTCCAGTGTATGGATATTTCATGTAGCTTAATTTCAGCGACAGAAACTTGATTTTTTTTTTTTTTTCAGATGATCTGGAAGAGTTCTTTGGTTTCTAATGGAGATGTAGCTTTAGAGTAGGCTTTTTCTTTTGAATCATCCTTTACATCATGCATCCATTTTTCTCCTGCTGTTTTTACACATTTCCAAAGGAAAAAAAAAAAAGAAGTACGCAGCCAGGAATATACAGAAGTATAACTTAAGCCAATTCGATATAATTGGTTATAAATGTATCTTCTTGTCTTTGATCCTCCATAAAAAAAAAAATAAATGTGCACATTCATGTCACGCTTCATTGTAGTTTTTTCTCTGTTAATTTTAGTAACATATAATAGAAAGCTTAAAAAGGGAAATTTTCTTAATAATGTTATTTTTTACTAGATTGCTTGCATTTTCCAATTTGGATAGTATAGCTTAAGAAACAGTTAACCACTACTCATGAATGATAGACTTGTGAAGTCAATGTTGTTACAGCAATTAAATACTTTTATCTGGACTAGATCATGTTAAGGAAATTATTAGACAGATTTGCTATGCATGAAGAACATAAAAACTATTTGTATATAATTTCAAGAGGGCAGGCATTAATTAGAAGCAAAGTATAGCCTTGGGGTATTGTAAGAAGGCTCTGATTTCCAGCAGATGATGTTCTTTTACTGCTGTTTTTTCTTCAAAAAGAGTTGAAATATAAAGCTTTTAAAGACTAGTGACTACTTTTTCTTTTTGTAACGCTGCATCTGATGATTCAGAAGCAGGGTTGCTACATTTTGCAAACATCATATTAGTGTTTAAAGAAGACTAATAATTTCCATGTTTGAGGTAATTTAGATAAAATTGTACACTCTGGTACTATTCATCAACAGTGGGAGTTTGCATCATTAACATATATGTAAATATATTTATAGCTGATCATTTATATAAAGTGACTAAGACTAAAGTTTTGTCTTCATGTAAAAGTGACATTTTTCTAAAGTGCAAAAGGGATTGTTAATGGTTCTTTTATTTGATTTCACTCTTCTCTCTTTTTCTACAGTGTATGTCTATGTACATAAACTGCATCACAGTAAATAAATCTTCTGAAATTGAAAGCCTGTCCAGAATAGAGCTGACATATGTGAAAATAGCTCTGACCAGAATAATTCTTGTGTGTATTTTAAAGAAGAACTTTTTACAATACCATAACAAGTAGTCTCTAATCATGACGGCTCTGGAAAGAGAATTCCTTAACTTTCTGTAGAAATAGCATTGACACTTCAGAACTGATCCAACACATTTACACAGGCCAAAGACGGATTGCCCGTGAGATCAGGAAACAAGCATAGAGATGAAGATATCTCAATGTGAGCAGGGAAGAAAATTTTTAACACTATGAGAACATTTTGGTGGCTTTCTAACACTTAAAAGAAGCCCTGATTTAGCTGTGGTCTTTTATAGAGATTAAGACTTTGATCTGTTCAGATTTGATAACTGAGAATACCTTGGTATACGTTTTATATTTGCATTTCAATCTGCACCTAATGCAAATTCTGGATCTGTTTCTCCTTTGGGGCAGACGGCAGCACAGGCAGAAATGCTTTTGATTGTGTCTCTGTGCAGGAGTAGACCCTGCAGGAGTTTGAGCTGGTGGTTTTCTTGGACCAACAGAGATCTGTGTGACTTGCAGTAAACTCCACTGCACTAATCTTGGGCATGCTGGTAAGCCACACATCATCATCATCATCATCATCATCCAGCAATGCGTACTTCACAGACAATGACTCTACTTGAGTAGAGAAAGGATATTGCTGATACAGGAGCTCTTGATTTTGACCCATAAAGAGGGTTTCATTATAAATGAAAGCAGGCTTAGTTATTACCTAGTCTACCCCTAAGAGCTCTAATTCCCTAAGCACGCAAGACAACGTCTCTGCAGCCTGGCATGTATATGGGTGTGCAAGCCAGAAGCTAACATTTTGCAGCCCTGCTGCTTTGTTGCCTCAGGCAATCAGCTGTTCTGGAAAGTAACTGCAGTCCTGCCCACCACACAGCTAAATAACTGTGAGATGGCGCCTTCATGTTTATATTATTTGAAATAGGGTTAAGAATTACACATCCTCACAAATAATCACTAGGTTTATTAATTGTTGGTTTGTGCTCATTTGAGATAAATACTTCGTATAATAGCGTGGGCATTATTCTTGTGGTATCAGTGAGAATGATGCAACATAGATGAGATAAAAATAATTGTCGATACAAGATAGAAAAAGTTTCATTTTGAAATAACAGTGCTGTCACCCTATACTTCGACATTCTTCTTCCCCCTCTGAATCATGTCTGAATGCTGCATACTGAGATGGTAAAATGATAGTACGTTAGAATTACTATACAAAAAACAATGAGAAGTACAGTCAGTTGTTTTTGTCACCTTACCATAGGTCTGCAGAACATGTAGGAAGTAACATCACTGACAAATCATCAATAGTGGAATGATTTAAATTCATGACTTCTGTTTTTAGCATGTTCCAAATATGATTAACCAGTAGGGTACTGATTCAAGTGCATTCATTTTGTCTGAGTAAATGACAGCTATCTCCAGACAGACTATGATCAGAGGGGATTGTGATCAAGAGCTTCGCCTAGGCGGAGATTTTGGTGTGAAGAAGGGACAATTCTAAGTTGAACAATATGTCATGGAATTATGCTAATAAAACCATTTCCAGTTTAAAAGGGGAACTTTCAGTCAGTCAGTGCAATTTCTGGAGCGGTAATAGACACTCTTCATGAAAATGCTTTTCTTTGTTAAAGACCCTATTTTCTGTCTGAAAAAAAGACACACAAGTAAGTATCTGTAATATGTTTTTCTAAGGCAAGGTAGATGATTAGGAAGGAAATACCAGTACAGTGAATTAGTCCTAATGAATGAAAAGAACTTTCAAAGTTATTGTTGTTGGTTGCTATTTATTATTATTATTATTGTTATTATTGTTATTACTGTTATTATTAATTGTTATATTTCATACTGTATGATATCATACTCAGCTATAAAACTGGAAGGGAAGAACGAGGGAGAGGGTGCGTTTGGAGTTGTGGCATTTGTCTTCCCAAATAATAATTATGCATAATGGAACTCCACTTTCCTCAAAATGGGTAACCATCTTCCATCTGATGGGTAGTAGTGAATGAATGAATTCTTTATATGCTTTCTTGTGTGTGCAGCTTTTACTGTACCTATTAAACTGTCTTTTTCTCAACACACAAGTTTTCTCGCTTTTACCCTTCTGATTCTCTCTCCCATCCCAATGGCTGTGTGAGGCTCAGCTGCCACCTGTGATTAAACCACAACATAGGGAACTGAATGCTTTCTCCATGTT
>NW_009730265.1:8631-19329 GCF_000703405.1 Apaloderma vittatum
TTCCTGTTTTATGGAACCTGATTTTTTAATCTGTAAGGAAAGTTAGATATAATAGAATCCATAGATGTATTCACATTCTTTCTTGTAGGAAGCTCCAATATAGTTGATAGAAGAGAGTGTGATCCAATCAGGAAAATGAATTGGTGTTGGTCCTGTAACACGAATAATAAATCACCTATTTAAGAAGCTTGAAAACCATGTGTAGAAATAGTTACAGTTTGATAAAAGGCACAAACATACTTCCTGTTAAAGAAAAATAAAAACATTTGGCTTCTATGTTGTTTTTCAAGTTTAGACCCTATTTTTTAACCTTCTGCAACTCTGCTCACAAATCCCTGAAACATCGCAGTATTTTCTGGGTATGGTTTGCTAGTGTTTTGTTTATTGTGAAAGCTAACTACGTGCATCAAACCAATGTGTGTGAGTTAACTCAGCAGAGGAAGAATTTAAGCAAGGTACAAGGTCAATATAGGCCCTAGGACAAAGTGCTAATGCTAATATTAATGCCATCTATAAATGGCTTACTAAATCATTCAGTGATATATAGCTTCCTTTATTGGAAACCAGAGTTTACTTAATAGCACATTGCATCAAAACGCAATGGTTCACAGCACAGACTTAGGCTAATGTCGGAATATAAATGTAACAGATGTCTTTTATTGGAGTCTACCCTGGAAAGATTATTGGTGTACAAAGATGAAGGAAGAAATTTGGCCAGAGAATAATCCTTTTGGGAATTTGTAAATATGCAGAGAAAAAGGCTAGTGTTAACTGGGGTAGGAAAAAAGAATACTATTTTTTTCAAAGCTCAATCTATGAGGAGACATAATAAGATATCTCATCTCATATCTGATAGAATTAATTGTTTTGAAAAATGCTTACCATATATAAATGGTGCTAGTTACAGCATAGTGTGTAAAAGTGAATGGAGTAACTATGACAGTTAGAAACATGAAACTACTTAGATGTGCAGAATGTTTTGCTTCAAAAATGGAATGAAATAGAGCTCAGGTAATCAAGATACCGAAGGCTTTCTACAGTATGTGTTTAATTAGATTTCTAATTATCAGAATGGATACATTTGAATGGTGAAACTATAAAAATGCTAGTGAAGAAGCTGGTGACAATTGCAGAAGCAGTGGAAGCAGCACTGTTTTATTTTTTTTAAAAAAAACCAAAACAACTAAAAAAAGGTCATTTAAATCAAGTTATGCACGTGTTATATTATGTTTCATTTTTTCCTTCCTCATCATGAGAGTTACTAAAGTAAGTGGTAGTCCATGGCAGTGGGTAAGAGATATGAGACTGTGAGGTATGGAAAACTTCAAATTAAAATATGAAGTTTATGTCGGGGAACTTCTGTGATAGCTTGTCTTCAGATACAGCACTTGAGGCATTAACAAGAGTTTCATATTCAGTGTTAAAAGAACACTCTGCACACATAATTATCACTTAGGAAATTTAATGAACTTTTAATAATACTTTAATTACATTTGATACCGATAGTTGAAAATTTAGTCAATGTGGTGTAGCCTAGCTGAGAAATTTAAGAGGATTAATTGTAATTACATCTGTAAACTCACTAAGAATGGGAGAATGGCATTTCTAATATATTTAACTGTCACTTAAAGTAGGAGAGTATGAACATACGAAGAAGATATGAATAAGATGTAATGAGGGAAAAGTAAGACTTTTTATTGTGCCATCTTATTGCAAGTACATTCAAGGATATTTGAAGTGAATTAGAGTTAATAGAAAGATTTTTTAGAAAGCTGCACAGTTCCATTGCAGACCTTACTGCTTCTAAATATTTTAAGGTCAAACCTTGGCATAGTTTAAAAGGAATATATGTGAAATAAGAGCATAAAGAATATATACAGTGTTATATTAAAAGAAGTGGCAAAATGTTGTATTAAAAAGGCTAAACACAGAAAATTAAAAGAAAGATGCCTGATTTCATGATAAAAACAAATAATTTTCTTTCTGTGTCTTAGGAAGAAACAGGCCTTGGGGGATTTGCATAGATTTCTCTGAAGAAAACACTCTCTGGAGATACTGAATTGAAAAAGATCTTGCCCACATTGTATTTACTTTTCCCTTATGCTCTTACTCCTTCAAAATAACTATGGTAAAATATTTTGCACTCATTATTTAAGTTTTTCTATCAGCTCCCCAAGTCTAACATGTGAACTGTTTCAGATTTGGAAGACAAAGCACTTTTTGCTGTTAGAGATTTCATCTTTTTATTAGCACTCAAAGTAGTCAGTTCAGTTAGTATCAAGAAAGTGGACTGGAACATGAGCGTTCTTTTGAAATCTTAATTTATCAAATATGAACTTGATGGATCACAAATGAGATCATTACATTACTTCTGCACTCTGAAAAGTAAACTACGTGAACTAAATCAAGGGCAGGACTTTAAAATCTGCCATAAAATTGTGATGTAAATCAGGGCATTAGGAAATGCTGATATACACTTTAAAAACCCTGACTGGATACATTAGAAGACAGTTTACTCCTGTATGTTAATTGAACAGGTATTCCAAAATGCACTAACATATATATGCAACATTACTCTTAGTTTAAACATGAAGGGAGAATCATTCTAAGGTGAGACAAGGCTGAGCCTTGATGTTGTCAAATTTGGCCTGTTCCTTTTAAAAATTTTTTTTTACACATGCAACTTGGATGTGTAAAATTAGAGTTTGTCAGTATTAATTATACTTAAATCATAGAACAAAATCACAGAATGATTTGAGTTGGAAAAGACCTTAAGGATCATCTAGTTCCAACCCCCCTGCCAGGGGCAGGGACATCTCCCACTAGACTAGGTTGCTCAGAGCCCCATCCAGCCTGGCCTTGACCACTGTCAGGGAGGGGGCTTCCACAGCTTCTCTGGGCAACCTGTTTCAGTGTTTCACCACCCTCACAGCAAAGAACTTCCTAATGTTTATTCTAAATCTACCCTGCTCCAGTTTAAAACCATTGCCCCTTGTCCTACAGCTATATGCCCTTGTAAGCAAACACGAGACATTATTAAGGCCAGCAACCTTAAGGTGACCTCCACCACGATGTGTCTGTTGTCCCTTATCTTTCATATCTCTTCTGCCAGCTACTATGTGTGGAGAGATAGATCAGGTGTATCAAAAGTACAGGTTGCTTCAATTCCTTCAGTGATTAATTATAGTGCATATAGATTTATATTTGTTCTATCTGTCTGAGTAAAATGCCCTAAGAACTTATTTATTTCTGTTCTGCATTTACAAATGCAAATTAAACTGACAGTGTTATAAGAAGAATAATAGTTAAATGATGTATTTCCAAGCTGAAATGTTTTATTCTAAGTTTCATTTTAATGTGATTTTTACAGCAGACTTACAAAGTATTGAAAATAGGATTTTTAATGGAAAGGTTTACAGCCCTTTCACTGCACTAATGTGAGCAACAAAGCCATAACCCAGTGTTTATAAGACTTTCATGTATTTTGCATTGGTTTGTTTGGTATTCTAATGTATTTAAAACATATTTATTCTCAAACTGCCTTTATACACTGCAGTATCATATTTTTACCAAGTGAATACAAACATCTACTTATTTTATATATTTCTTTTGTTGATACCCATAAATTAGATATTCTCCAAGCAAGAGTACTTTTGGATTGAATTTGTGTGCAACCTCTGAAGACTTGATTCTAGTGTAATGCCAAATCACAATTGTAGGAGTTAGTCATGAAGAAAATAGAGAAAAAGGGGAAAAAAAGTCAACCTGTAGAAGATGAGTTCAGCTACAGAGCCTAAGTGAAACATTACTGTGTAGTGCAATTCTCTAAGATCGTATATGAGGCGGTAGCATTCTTAACGCAAAGCTTAAGCCTTGATTGGAAATTAAGCTATTATAAATTTTGTATCTTAGCTAGGAAAACCTTACTTAGATCTGGAACAGCTTTACAAATGCAAATATAGCAACTGTGCATTACAGTGACTAGGGTCATAAGATCATTTATTCCACCTGGGAGCATAGTTTGATAAATTAGGCGTAAGGCTTCTTGCTCATATTCTGGTGCCCTCTATTGTGTATTGTATCTGTGATAAGAGATTGCCTCTGTAAGGGTACTAAACAAATTGCTAAGCTAAGTGTGCATTTTCTTCATGTCCTTATATCTGAATATATGCACAAGATAGATCATTATTATCATACTTTAAAACTGAAAAAAAAAGAAATCTTAACAAGATGTAGTAGTCTCTGCAATCAGGTCTGTTCTTGCATGAAAAGTCATCCTGAAGCTTTCTATAGTTGCAAAACTGACATTCGTCATGAAAATCATCTAGCTGCAAATGAGGTCTCTGAAGCCATGTTTGTTTGCCCTTTCCTGTCATAGTTTGTTACTCTTACAGTTTTTATTCAGTCTTACATTGTTGTGTAAAATCTGAGGTCAGTGCTGTTCAATATATTCATCAATGACCTGGATGAGGGATTAAAGAGGACTGTCAGCAAGTTTGCCAATGACATGAAACTGGGAGTAGTAGTTGACACACCAGAAGGCTGTGTTGGCATTCAGCGAGACCTAGACATGCTAGAGGGCTAGGTGGGGAGAAATCTTATGAAATTCAACAAGGGCAAGTGTAGAGTTTGGCACTTGGGAAAGAAGAACTCCATGTGCCAGTAAAGGCTGGGGACTGACCTGTTGGAGAGCAGCATAGGGGAAAGGGACCCGGGGGTGCTGGTGGGCAGCAGGATGACCATGAGCCAGCAATGTGCCCTTGTGGCCAAGAAGGCCAATGGCATCCTGGGCTGTATTAGAAGGGGAGTAGCTAGTAGGTCGAGAGAGGTCCTCCTGCCCCTCTACTCTGCCCTGGTGAGGCCACATCTGGAATATTGTGTCCAGTTCTGGGTCCCTCAGCTCAAGAGAGACAGGGAACTGCTTGAGAGAGTCCAGCGCAGAGCCACAGAGATGATGAAGGGAGTGGAACATCTCCCTTATGAGGAAAGACTGAAGGAGCTGGGTCTCTTCAGCTTGGAGAAGAGGAGGCTGAGGGGTGACCTCAGAAATGTTTATAAATATGACAAGGGGGAGTGTCAGGAGGACAGATCCAGGCTCTTTTCAGCGATGTCCAATGAGAGGACAAGGGGCAATGTGTACAAGCTGGAGCATCGGAGGTTCTACAAAAATACTAGGAAAAACTTTTTAAGTGTGAGGGTGACCGAGCACTGGCACAGGCTGCCCAGGGCGGTTGTGGACTCTCCTTCTCTGGAGACATTCAAAACCTGCCTGGACACGTTCCTCTACGATCTACTGTAGGTGATCCTGCTCTGGTGGGGGGTTGGAATAAATGATCTTCTAGCATTCTGTGATTCTTTTACTCTGTTTCTCTGAAATGGACAGAAATAAATGGCAAAAAAAAACTTAAATAGGGATAGGACTTCAGTCTGATAAATGCTTACAGAGCTATAGTCAGTAATGTAAGGTTTTTCTTTTGTTATATAGGACACTGCTATATGCTCCATAGTTCCAGTAAATCTTTACAGAACATAAAACCCCCTGTGACATATAAAAAGTTCTGTGAAGTTTTGATGCTGGTTACAGGTTGCAGGTTGTGTCTAAATGATGAAGCATGCAAGATCCATGGTTGTGGCCAGCAGCCCTGGTTCCCTCCCCTTCACCTAGTGTAGAGATTGATTTAAACATTATCTGGTGCTTTGTTTTTATTCCTCTACTCCAGGGAGAGGGTGCCCTGTGCACACCTAGGTGTCATCCTTATATATAGCCAAACTCAAACAAGACGTATACCAACATTAGGCCAGGGGTAGAGGAGGGTGTCTTAGGTGAAGCTCTTCAACACATTCTGAATTCATGACTCTTCAAGGAAGCAAGAATATTAAACATTGATCTTTTCCTTAAAATAAGTATTTTCTTCAGTGTGAGTAAATTATCCTATTTCAGAATTTGTCCTGTCTCAGTAATTTGACTTACTTGATGAGTACAATATCATTAACATCTGCTAAAGTCTTACTATAAAAGACCTGAAAAATGTTTTTTGTAGTTTACCAAATTTTTTATTTAGAGAAACAGAAAATTTAAAACAACAGAAGATTCTTTAGCTGGTAAAGAATGAACTGACATAGACAGAGGAAAAGAGCAAACATGTAAAACTAATGTTCTAAGTAAAGGTTTTGCAATACTGCAGTCCTAAATCTGATATATATTATAATAGTGAAAGTTACAGTTACAAAGTTACAGTAGAGAAAGTTACTGTAGGCAAAGTTACAGAGACACCATTTAAACAAAACTTTACTGTTTAGTGGATAAATTGAATAGAAAGACTGGTTAAAAAAGGAAAACTATTTTCTAATCGATGGATGAATAAGCTGACTGAAGACAAGTAATTATTTCAGTGGCAAAAGGACTAGTAGTGATATAAGATACTATTGTTGATTAAAATATAGTCCCAGATAAGGGTCCTTTTTTGATAAATATGTGAAACAGTATTACAATAGGTGGAACAAGATAAGGGAAAAAGTAAGCCCTGCAGTAGAAAACATGCCATATAACAAAGATGTGCATCCTATTAGTTATGCCCTTGCAGTGCCACTTAGCTCCCCTCCTGTTGCTTTCTATTCTGCCTGAAACAATGTTGTGAACCCCACCCTCCCTCTATGTTTCATGGAGGATATTGGCATCCCACACAAGGAAGGTGTCGTGCTGACAGCAGTGGTCCTCATACTTTTGCAAAACAGTAAGAAGTCCACTGATATTTTAAGACTGTATGCCTTAAAGTGAAGTAAGTGTGGGCTTATTGGAAATCACCTCATTGTTGTGTAGTCCCAAACTCAATAAATGACATAGATCTGATTACTATGGTCTGGAGATTTCAGTTGCCAAAATGGATAAAAATAGGTAAGGTGGCCAAAGAATGGAAACAATACCCTTTCTGTGCCAGCATATACAGAGGTACAGAGAAGGTCTCCACAGGGAGCCAACTGCTTAGAAGACTGGAAAGTCAGGGTGCAGCTAGTGACCAGACAGCCACTTGAACCTTTTGTGCCAGATGTTTCTTGGCAGGGCTTTACCCAGCTTCACTGAGTTGAGGCAGCTTGTACCAGGGGTGATCTAAGTCCAATGCAAAGATATCTGGTAATTCAGGATAACTGAGAAATAGTGTCTGCTTTCACTGCTTTTCAATCACTTGCTAACTAGGATTTACAACATAAATTATCAAATGTGACCAACTTTCTGTCAAGCAACCGTGCAAGAACTTTTATTGTGCATGGGGCATCTGATTCTACGTTTCACCAATGATAAGCAACAAAACACATTAGTCAGATATCCACTTTGCATTACTAAAGTTAGTTAGAGCTAGAGCCCTGTGAATTCTCTAATTAACAAAGAATCTCACTAACAATCAAGACAATCCAGCTGTGTCATATTATTTGCTCTGGTACTCTCATCATCAGGGTATGATCTCAGTGACCCTTGTAGTTTTGCAAAGTTCACCACTAATTATTCCAACACATTCCTTTTGAGAAGAATTTGTCTTTCACCTTAGTAGCATTCAGCTATAAATGTGTTCTTTTTTAACTATATTGAGTTGTAATACCTATTACTTGAGCTATGAAAGAGGGGAACTGATAGCCCAAGTCATACACAGAATATACAGGCTCCTGAGTTAAAAAATGCTCAGACTTCTCCAAGAGCTTCTGAAGAACTTTACAAAGTGTGATGAGATCTTCAAAAGAGATCAAGCCTTTTTACAGTCACATCCTCTGATGATTTATTAAACACAGATTAGAAGTCCATTCACCTGCTATTTTGAAGCTTATTGTATTTTGAGTCATTGAGAGATTAAAAGGAAGGATATGGTTCTCATTCACTGAAGAATTTCTTGTCTGATACTTTTCAAAGAAAAATGGAATTGACAGTGTACTGTTATCTATGACAAATATTTATTTAACTTATATGATGTGTATCTCTGGGATGCTCCAGCTGAGGATGGAGTAGAATTAGTGAGACACATGAAATGGAATAGGAAAAACCTCCCAGGTGCCTGAATGACCTACTAGGCTTTTTGAAGTGACAAAGAAAAGACATTTAAAAGGGTGAAAAAACCGTGTCTGATATAGTATTCTCTTATCTCCCAGAAGAGGTCCTCATTATCCAAACCAAAACTGGGGCAGGATCCTGGAAATGGGACTTCTAAAATGAGCACTAGGCAGAATATGCTAACAGTTGTAAAATAGGTTTCTTTATTTAAAGAAAAAGAATAATTTCTTCCTGAGGTAGTGTCTTACTCATTGTCTGCCCTATCCATTAATTCAATTGACATAGGAATTTCTTTATACAATAGATGTTCGAACTGCTATAATTCATCCTGCACAACAGAGCTGCTATCATTTATTAGAGGTGAAATTTTCTCTTCACGGGGAGTGAATATAAAATGTGTGCATTGCTTATACCAGGTAATTTCTGCTATAAGGGAATTTTATTTTTATTAATCTAGAAGTTCAAAGAAAATTTCAAGGTTGTTTTCAGTAAAGACCCAGGATGTAAGGTGGTTTAGGGGTGAGCTTGTAGTGAGGGGTTAATGGTTGAACTCAATGATCCCAAGGGTCTTTTCCAACCTGAATTATTCTATGATTCTATGAATCTACACAAGATTTTTAGCTGTTTTGAACTTGCGACTCACTGATTTGATAGACCAGCTTTTGTTCTAAGTTCATCTTTTCATATTAGAAGGATGAGAAAGGCTATACATAATGCCATAATTTCTCTTTTTCCTGACCAGTTGTTCAATATTTTCTTTCTTGCAATGGCTTTAGAAAAAGCTCAATGAGAGGTAGGCCAGCTTCCCTGTGGAGAGATGGACAGCAGCGCTGAGGACTGCAAGGCTCTTTGGCCAGCATATGGCAGCTTTTTTTAATGCAGACAATGCTTTCTCCAGAACAGAAATTCTGAGTGTCATTCAGCCCCATTGAGCAAGTCAGTTTGAAGCTATTCTGGTTTGAATTGAGAAGCTTACCATGTGCTTATTGTACAAACAAACATGACCTTGTGAATACTTAGAAACAATCTTACTCTTTGAATTCATCAAAGTTCTTATTTGTAACAGAAATTAAGAGCTCGTGAGAAAGCTTACAAAATATATTAATGGACAAGAGTGACTCCTG
Source organism: Apaloderma vittatum (assembly GCF_000703405.1). Taxonomy (NCBI): domain Eukaryota; kingdom Metazoa; phylum Chordata; class Aves; order Trogoniformes; family Trogonidae; genus Apaloderma; species Apaloderma vittatum. The sequence continues at coordinate 17,794 of NW_009730265.1, forward strand.
TTTTGTTAACAAGGAACACCTTATCAAGAGAAGAAACTAACACTCAGAGGTTACATTATTGTTTTTCCCTTGCCTTTTTTCATATTTCATGAAAGACAAGCATCAATGTGGAAAACATGAACATTAGAAAGCTGAACATTAAGGGCCCATTTTTGAAATAGGAGTCCTATGGTACTTTCTGGGAACTAAGTACCCTAAATATCTTTGAAAAATATTTATACTGGTCTTAAATATGGTTTCAGTTTATGAAGGGAGACTGTTGCATTTGCAGAAGTGACTGCTTCATGATTCTCTTCCTCTCATGCTTCTCCTGCAGCAACAAAACAAAACTCAGCTTCCAGCATCCTTTGAATGGATTGATACAATGACTGTAATAGTAACACATAAAGTAGAGAGTATATAAATCATGGAAGGAAGGGCTGGCCGCTTGGGTGGAGTACAGGACTGCTGTGAGAGAATGTAGGGAGGCAATTAGAAAAGCTAAGGCCTCCTTGGAATTAAAACTTCTGAGGGAGGACAAAGACAACAGAAAGGACTTCTTCAAATACATTACCAATAAAATTAACACTAGAGGCAATGTAGGTCCACTGCTGAATGGGTGCGTGGAGACAGAGGACAGAAGTAAGGCAGAGTTACTGAATGCCTTCTCTGCCTCTGTCTACACTGTTGGAGTCTGTCCTCAGGAGCCTCAGTCCCCTAAGGCCCCAGAGGAAGTCAAGATAAAGGAGGAGTTTGCCCTGAGTGAGGAGGCCTGGGTTAGGGATCATTTTGAACTTTGAACACTTGAACATCCATAAATCCATGGGCCCTGATCGGATGCACCTGCGGGTGCTGAGGGAGCTGGTGGAGGTCATTGCTAGGCCACTCGCCATCATCTTTGGTAAATCGTGAGCAACAGGAGGTGCCTGAAGACTGGAGGAAAGTGAAAGTCACTCCAGTCTTCAAGAAGGGCAGGAAGGATGATCCGGGTAACTACAGACCAGTCAGCCTCCCCTCCATCCCTGGAAAGGTGATGGAACAACTTATCCTTGGCACTATTTCTAGGTATATTAAGAATAAAAAGGTTATTAGGAGCAGTCAGCATTGCTTTGGCAAGGGGAAGTCATGTTTGACCAACCTGATAGCCTTTTGTGAAGTTATAACCAGGTGGATGGATGGTGGCCATGCAGTGGATGTGGTCTATCTGGATATTAGTAAAGCATTCGGCACTGTCTCCCACAGCATCTTCATAGGTAAACTGAGGAAGTGTGGTCTGGATGACCAGGTAGTGAGGTAGGTCACTAATTGGTTGAAGGGAAGAAGTCAGAGAGTTTTAGTCAATGGAGCAGAGTCCAGTTGGCAGCCTGTGTCTAGTGGGGTCCCTCAGGGGTCGGTGCTGGGGCCAGTGCTTTTCAATATAATCATCAATGATCTGGATGAGGGATTAGAGAACACTGTCAGCAAGTTTGCCAGTGACACGAAACTGGGAGAAGTGGTTGACACACCAGAAGGCTTTGCTGGCATTCAGAAAGATCTGGACAGGCTAGAGGGCTGGGT
>NW_009730266.1:0-747 GCF_000703405.1 Apaloderma vittatum
GCCTGCAGCGACACCGTGTGCTGCTCCGACGTCTCACGCACTTCCCAACTTTTGCCGCAGCGCCGCAACCGATATCCTCAGCTCCCCTCACGCCTTTTCCTTATTTATTTTTCTTTTTCTTCTTCCTTTTCCTCTTTTCTCTCACTTCCTCTTTTTCTTTACTTTGCTCGCACAGATCCATTTATTTCATTGTTCTTTGTTTGGCCTTCCTTTCTCTTTCCTATTTTAAATCCTTTTCTGCCTTATTGTCTTGCCTCCCTCCTTTTCCTCCTTCTTCTCTTCCTTCTCCTTTTCGTTGTCTCGCTGTTCCCATTTCTTTACGCCTTTTTCCCGTCTCTTTCTGTCTTTCTCTCTTCTTTCCCCCCGCTCGCATCTCCACTTTCTAAAGTGTGGGTGTCAGGAAGATGAGGACAGACTTAGTAGTGCGCAGTGACCAGGACAAGGGGCAATGGTCACAAACTGGAAAATAGAAGTCTAACCTAAACATAATTAAATACTTTTTTTTTTTTTTCTGTGAGTGTAACAGCCCTTGTACAGGCTACCCAGTCTTATTGTGGTGTCTCCGTCCGCCTGGACATGTTCCGGCGTGATCTCTCAAGGTGAATGCGCCCTGGCAGCGGTGCTGGACTAAATGACCTTCGTACAGGCTACCCAGTTTTATTGTGGTGTCTCCGTCCGCCTGGACGTGTTCCGGCGTGATCTCTCAAGGTGAATGTGCCCTGGCAGCGGTGCTGGACTAAATGACCT
>NW_009730266.1:763-3099 GCF_000703405.1 Apaloderma vittatum
GAATCCCTCTACCATTCTGTGATTCAGTCGCCTCCGGCGCCGCGGCTGAGACCATCAAAGACTTAGGGTCATCACCATTACGCCATCACCATCAGCGCTAATTACACCATCAGCGCCCGAACGTGGCGCTCTAACCCGGGCGGAGGCTGTTAGGAAAGAACTCCATTCAGCACCTAGAGGTGAAGTCGCTGCGTTCTGGTAATTTGTATCTCGCCTCTTCTTTCTTTCCTTCCTTCTATTCTTCTTTGCTTTTAACTTGTATAAATTATTGCCTCACGCTTTTCATTTCTTCCTGGATTCTTCTGTAAGATGACTTTGGAGCATCCTGGTTATTTCCTTTATGGTTTCTTCATTTTTTTTATTCTTTGTCATCTTCCTTCCTTTTTCCCCTCCTTCTTTCCCTCACTGCAGTTGTGTAAGGTGATATCATCGATGCATGTTAGTAAACCCGTTTATCGATTCTTTTCTACATTGTTCCTTACTTTCTTCTCTTCTTTCCTCACTTACTCCTCGTCTTGTTCCTTCCCACCTCCCTTCTCACTTTGGCCCTGCTTTGTCACCTTAACCAACGCTTTTTCTATATGATTACATTGCTCTCACCATGAAGCACAGATAAGCCCTTTGGTAAGAGCTCTTCTTCCTCTTCCCTGCTGCCTCACCTCACTCTAGATGAGGAACAAGATACCTGCTTTCTTCCAGTCTATGCAAATAGACTGCCACTGCACCTCTCTGGAAGAAAACCACACTCTTTAGCTCCTGTTCCCTCATGAAAGACAAGCCACCACCCTCTGAAACACAAGCCCAAGCCTCAGCTGCTTGGACAACTACACAAAAAGACTCCAGTGACTCTAAACATTCCAGGGGATTCTCCTTTGCAAACTCCAGCCCACTACAGCCCAGCACACCAATCCGCCACAAAAGCTGAAAAAGCACAAGCAACCACAGCTCCCGAGCACTCTTCATGTACCTCGATGAAGAGCTATTCTTTCGACTTCGTTTTCCACCTGAATGATGAACATCAAGCTCTTGCTTCTTCGTTCAAGCAGACATGCTCTGCCAGAACAACACAGCAAGAACCTCTGTACCCTGGGCCATTAGTCACCACAGAACACTTTGCATTCAAAACAGGAACTACCTATCAAAAAATCAACAACATGACACCATGGTACTGAGAATATCCCCTCAACTCCCAAACCATCCACTCTGAGAAACACGTTACAGTCCCTCCTCCATCCATGCTCACTTTCACCTGCTCATGCTGTCCCTTCAAGCAGCAAAAAATGACTGACAGCAGACAGTGATGCTTGCCTGGTGCACTCATAGAATCATGGAAAAACTCAAGTTGGAACAGATCCATAAAAGTCATCGAGTCCTAATCCAGGGAACATTCAGTCATTCCAACATGAAGATACCTCAACTAAACATGAAATGGATATCTCAGACTCATCTTTAGGTATTAGTGACTTATCTGTAGCATCAGTGGTAGCTTCTTCAGAAAATAAACATTTTAAGGGGAACAAAATTGATTCTAAGGGACATTTTCCCTTAACATTCTTAAAGAATTCTAGGGAAGGTGGATAGAAAAAAGTTACCTACATTCTGCAATCACTGGACAGTATGCAGTAACCTCCCATGCACTTCTATCACCAGCGAAACAGTAGGGACACCTGAAAGCTAAAGACATTCTCTCAGCATCAACCTCAGCTCAGGAGAGTGGAAAAGCCATCCCCCACACTGATGACCAACTGCCTAAAATTCTGCTACTTGACACTCGCCAAAACTCACAAGTCTGAATCTCATCCACCGATACCAACACACTGCCAATGTGAGAGAAGAAAAAAAAAAAAGTGTTTTTTTTGTTTGTTTTTTGCTAAGAATGGAAAAGAAAATCAAAAGGAATTCATTCTGATTGATATATGAGGTTTGCCAAGGCATTGCGCAGGTCCTGAGAGGATACTGGCCAAGCAAATCCGTGTGCTGGCCTTCTTCCCAATGTTTCCTACTTGAACCCTCAATCCCAAGCGCCGGGAAATGAGATCTCCCGCTAAGCAGACATTCTCCACTTCTTCACAAATGACACAGGCTATGTTCCACACAGCAACTCCATTTCTTCTAGGAAGACTCTTCCCCACTCAAAATCATCCTCCCCACAGTGGATGCTCCATGCCATTTAAAGGACTGCTGCTGCCACAGTACCCAGACATTGCTCAACAACAATACTAAACAAAAAAAAGTGGGAGGATTGTTGACCATTTGAGGTTTAATAGCAAAATAATCCGCCTGCCCACACAGCTTTCGTCTGCTCCTGTTTACATTTCCCATCACCTGCCCCACGC
>NW_009730266.1:3141-3356 GCF_000703405.1 Apaloderma vittatum
GTCTCCCGGCAGCTGCGCTTCCGACAGCCAAACTAAGGATGAGAGCAACTTCTGCTGTTACCTCTGCAGATCATAGACATAAATCACAGTTCAGAAGATTATTGAATGTGACCGTGCTTACTGACCTTTTTGTATTCCTGCTCAACCAATGTCCACAGCGCTGTCGGCTCATAAGGAAGTCTGCCACTGTACATACACAGGTTTGTGGGCAGCAG
>NW_009730267.1:0-25310 GCF_000703405.1 Apaloderma vittatum
AGGAAAAGGAAAAGGAAAAGGAAAAGAGAAACAACAGCTGAATTACAGGACTGAGAAGAGATTTACATCAGGGCCATGAAGCCTACCTCAATGTTGCCTCCCAGCACGCCCTGCCCACAGCCAGGACCCCATCCCTGCCCCTCCTTGTCCATCAGCCCCACCCTGGCGATGACACACCAGGGCCAGGGCTGGTCTCCAGCTCCTCACAGCCCTGCCCCACCTGGACATGGTCCACGCCAAGTCAGGCCCACCCATGAGCACAGACCCCGGCCTGGCCTTGGACTGTCCCTGTCCCTGGGAAGGTGCCTGGGGCTGCCCTGGTGCCTCCCTGGCTGCCAGGTCCTATGGGGAGGATCATGCTGATTCCAGTATGGAGACTGGAAATAGATCCAGCTGCAGCCCCAGGAGAGCCAGTGACCCTTGCATCTCTCATTTCAGCAACAGAAATCACATCTTCCATCTTTAAGAAATGTATTTAATGCCTATTCACACGAAAATCACCCAAATGAATCCCACTAATGTTGATTTAATGAATACTATAGAAATACCCTTCTTAGTCTAGTAATTTCAAGGGGGTTGTATTGAGTTTCTATGTCTCTTTTTGGACAGTGACCTAAAAGAAGACCTTAAAAATAAAGAAATCATACAATCGATGCTACCAAATGTAAGTAGAAATGGCAAGGCGTTTGAGTCCTTTCTTTTTAAGTTCTGCCTTTGTGTAAGTGAGTGTGAACTGCAAATCTCAGCTACACAGTGCTCCTTCAAGGAGGACCTGCAGCTCCGAGAGCCTCCTGTTCACTCCTCCTCATGTAAGTTTAGTTAATTGCTTCTGGAGGCTTCTGTTGCTTACAAGAAGGAAATAGCTGCATGAATTTAGGATTAAACAAAGCTATGCGTAAATTGGGAAGTAGCTGCCACTCTATATTACTTTCTTACAAACATCTAAAACTGTTATAAAAAAGAAAGAAGAAAAATGTCTTTCCATGCCTTTACCAGCCTCTACATATAAAATAAAGCTATTCTGTTTATAAAACAAACAGAATAGCCGTAGGGGGAAAAAATGTTATTGGAGGGATGCTGATATTTCTCTTGAGAAAGACAGGAATAAAAAGCACAGGTTTGTCTAAAAAGCTACTGACATTTGTTGGAGCCAGAAGCTGTATGTCGAGAAGGAACAAGTCTGTTGTGTTAGCAAAATATGTCACTGCAGGGAGCATGAAATCAGTTTGAAGGAACATGCAGATAAAGCCATATATCAGAAGTAGATAAAATGTAGCAGCACAGGTAAACAGTGTTTTTAACTTCTCAGGATTTCCTTTTTACAATCAAACTATGTTACTCTAGAATGACTTGAAAACTGTTTGCATATGTAACAAAGACTTTCAAAAAATACCTTCCTACTGGTATCAAGATCTCCACTACAAAATCCTTGGTCCAAAAGCAGATTGGAGGTAAAACTTGGTCGAGTAGGAGTCAATCGATATACTTACATTTTGAGTTGTTAGATAATGTCAATATGTCTTAGTCCTTAAAATGTAGAAATAATAAGTCCAAACTTCTGATTACCATCTGCCAGGAAGTAAGTTATAATCTATGCAGCAAGAACTGTGTCATTACTCCATGCAGATTTGGGAACTCTGAAGGCCAAAGTATGCAGCTTAAAACAACTGCTACCTAACAACATCGGGCTTGTTAACATGCCATATACTAATTCACACATATGAATGAATAAAAAATTGAAATTATGGAAATTTTCTGCAATTTTCATAGCATAAAAGTGATCACACTAAATCATCCACTGTACTCCTGGGAGATCTAAATATTTTTTTTAATGTAACTATTTATTTTGACTATTGCCTGTAACACTGCTATTCCCTCTTTGCAAAAGCCTATGACACAAAAATCCATTTTCTTTCTGGTGATGGCACTGGGATGCAGTTGGTTTTTTGTAATCTAGATGGTGGGTTTACCCTGAAATCACTAGGTAACAGAGAAAGTATTCTAGTAGCTAGTGTAATTCTTTTGCCATTCTTTTCATGGAAAGAGTCCAGAAATGCTCTCCATACAAAATAGAGTCTCTCAAGATATTGTGATACTGCACTTACTGAGAACAGGATGTGAACCAGAACACCAACCACCTCAAGTGTTTGTATATCAATGCATGCAACCTGGGGAAAAAAACCAGGAGGAACAGGAGCTCTGTTCCCATTTCAGCAAATTATGATATATCGCAGGAATCACTGAGACATGTAGGACAACTGACATGACCGGAGGATCACAACAGTTGGCTATAGGTCATTTCATAAAGACAGAGAGGGAAGAAGAGGAGGAGAAAATGATCTGTGTTCAGGAGAACCTTGAATATACAGAAGTCAACTACAGCAATTGTGGAGGCCAAATCAAATGCCTCCGAGTCAAGATCAGAGGGGTCATCCCCAAGGGGATCTTACAATGGGCATCTGCTACCGACCTCCAAACCAAGACGGTAAGGCCAATGAAACAATATTTGCATCACTTAAGCAAGCTTCAGATCAGCAGACCCTGGTTCTTATAGGTGACTTCAACCACCCAGACAGTACCCAGTCTTCTTGTTGGAAGAACAATACAGCAGCACACACATCATCCGTCAAGCTCTTGGCATGTATAGAGGACTGCTTTCTCATACAAATGTTAGATAATGCCAAACAGGAATGAGGCTCTGCTAGACTTTCTACTCACAAATGGAGAAAATCCGCTTTGTAATATCTCGGTTAGTGATAGCATTGGCTGCAGTGAGCACAAAATTGTGGAGTTTGGGATTCTGCTGAGAATGCAGAAAGTTCTAAGGCAAAGGTTTTAGATTTCAGAAGGGCAAATTTCAGCTCTCTCAGTGCTCTGTTGGGAGGGATGCTATGGGAAGCTTCCATGGAGGACAAAGGAGCTAGCAAGTGCTGGGCATTTTTTAAAAATGCTCTCCTGGAAGCACAAAACCACTTCATCCTCCTTAAAAGTAAGGGAAGTAGGCAAAGCAAGAGACTCCCTTGGCGTAACTGTGAGCTTCTGAGTTTGCTCAAAACTAAAAGAGAAGTGTACTAGAAATGGAGAAGTGGATGAATCCCCATTAGGAACTACAAGGGCATTGCCAGGGCATACAGAGATGCAGTTAGAGAAGTAAAGGTTCAGCTCGAATTGAAATTGGCCAGAGGTGTCAAAAACTACTTGAGAAAAGCAGGTTTAGAGGAGACTTTATCACCATGTTCTAGAATTTAAGGGGTAGCTACAAAGAAGATGAAGACTCCCTTTTTACAAGGAATTGCATGGAAAAGATGAAGAGTAATGGGTACAAGCTACTCCTGTGGAGATTCCAATTGGACATAAGAGGAAAATTTTTCACAAGGATAATCAGCCATTGCAATAATGGTCCCAGGGAAGTGGTGGAGTCCTTAGCATTGGACACTTTTAAAACTCAGCTGGACAGGCTGCTCGGCCATTTTGTCTAGGCCATGCTTTTCCCAAGAAAGTTTGTGCCAGATGGTCTTTGTGGTCCCTCCCAATCTGATATTCTATGATTCTACGATACAGGTACAACAGCTCACACATAACACATAACTACAGGGAAATACAAACTTATCTTAGTAACATTGTCAAAGTAAACACTGACTAATGGAGAGACTGAGGTAGTGCAGTACCTGCATCCAAGGTACCCATACCTGAACGAATTTCAACAATACTGAATGTCTTATTACACCTGAGAAGAAATAACCTCACAAAATAATATATTACATTAATTATAAGTATTATGGATGAACCCAAATCAGGGTCTGTTGCAGACAAAGGATGCTCAAGCCCAAAGCGTTAATGGGCAGAACCTGCACCTCTTGAAGTGCCTCTCTCTGCAATGACTGTAAAAGAAGTTTATGGTGTTTAGGTCAAGTAATCTGGGTGCTACCACGAATTCTCAAATCAAGCACATCATAAGGACCAGAACAGAATAGCATGTATCTGCTGTCTGCTGTTTCTTCTTGCTTAACTCTCAGAGTTTTATTACTGATCACACCAAACACAGTCTGATGTTCCTCAGCTGCACTTGACTCTCCATGTTTACTGCATGGAGCAATCAAGTCCCTCATTTAGGTGCCATGCTGAGCATATGGATAGATTAAACATACAAGCCCCACTACTGCAGGTACATCACTGGGGTTTTAGACGGTAACACTCTTTTTAAAGTTTAAAAAAAAGGACATAGTATGCTAAATAAATACATCCTTTCTGTCAGATTAATTCCAAACTTCAGCACCAACTAGAGGAAGTGAACTTGACAGGTTCCTTAATGGACAGATTTGACTGGTGGCTTTTATTTTAAAGGTTTATCTGGCAATGGTGCTTTACACAAGTGTGACAGAAGCATGAGTATGCTGGCTATTATTCTCAGCTGTTCTACAGACTTGGAGGAGTGATTTTCTATCTGGGCCAGCTTCACTGCTGCATTTTTCATTTTTATCAGTTTTGCTCAAAATGGCTTATGAAACAGGTGCATACTGAAACTAAAATTTTTCATGGATGAAATCCATGATTTTTATATCCTCATTTCTAGTCCTCCAAGAAGACAACCATTTATGGGATAAGATTCTCTTCTGCACAACTCAGAGGAGGGTGATAGCCAAAGAAGTTTTAAGTTACTCACATATATCCAATGCAGTGAACAAGGACTACAGTCATCCCACTCACCTTTAACAATCAGTAAAAGGCTCAAGGTTAGAGACAGACACATCTTCTCCTGTGTCCCATTTATCAAGAACATCTTCCATTTACAGAACTAAGTGTTCAGTCATTGCATACTCACAACATATATTATTTCACCTCTCCACCATATAGAGGGGCTTACATTCAAAGAAGATATATATGCATCTATATTCATACCAGATGTAGAATTAATCTCAATATACTGAAAAACTGAAAACATTTTAAGTGTACAACTCTCTTCCATGCTAGACTTAGCAGCTGTAAAATAGACACACAAAAAAACTATCAAAAGAAGGAAACTTCAAAGTATGTGTTCATACCATAGCAGGCAGTGTTAAAAAGTCTTTACACTTATGACCTTTTAAAAAACTTTAAATTAACCTTTTTATTATTATTATACCCTCTATAACAAGGTCCATCTTTTTATGTACTGCTTATCAGTTTTACTAGCTAATAAAAAGTTAAATTATGCTATCAATTTCCCAATGAATGCCTAATAAATAATACTTTCTCAGATCAAGGTCCTTAAAGGAATGAAAATGAGGCCTGTCACTATTTTACTCAGCATTTTGATGAACTAAGTTCACTGTTACTCACAGTGTACCATCCTGAAATATGCTTCCTATGACATAGACTGTAGTTAACAATTTTCTAAACACAAAAATTTTGTACTTAGGTAAACAGACATACACGTATACTTCACATAAGGATTTGTTGTACTATATGAACTTGAAGTTCACAAGAAATAAGCAACTTGCCAAAATCCTTCACTATAGCTATTATTCTAATACCACAGAGTGAATCAGTAAGTCTGCTCTTTATGATACTGTAGTCAATGAATGCAAGGGTTTTATTACACAATACATAAATTTTAGTCCAACTCAGACAAGCTTCAGAGTAGAAACTACCTGTGTAAAAAGAATTTCTACTGATTTCCATTCCACTAAGGGAATGCCATATGCTAAAATCTGTCAGGTCCAAGTCTGGCATTGGCTATGCTTTGCATTGTTTGTTCTCACCTACGGCTAGAACTTTTAAGAGTACTAATATTTCAGCACTTTGACTGTGTCTGGTGGTAACACTAAATTATCCTTCCAAATTTATGATTAAGTGTATCCTAAACCATCAAAAACTATATTCCATCTTTCACTATCTAAGTCTCTAAGAAGAATAACAAAGGGGATGCGAGTGAGACTTGATCAGCTCCATGGGTCACAATGAAGCAGCCCTGACCAGAAGCTCCCTGGTGCTGAGGACAACATGAAAGCTGTCAAGTTAAAGATCACTGAGTCTTACTAATTGTTGCTCCTCATGCAGAGGAAATACTGAAGGACAACCATTAACATCATGGAGAGGCATTAATATTTTCTGCATTCCTTTTAGCGAGTATACTTCAGTTGTTTAGGTGAGGGATATCAATGATGTGTTTCTGTGGCAATGGTATGTAGGCAGGAGAAAGTATAAAATTCATGGACAGGAGAATGGTCCCACAGGGATGAGTAAGAAAGCAGCAAAGAGATTTATTGAATGAATGTTTGCATTCACCAGATGTAATAAAACTTGAATGATATCAAGCAATTCATGTTCATATATGAGATATACATGGTTATGCTGACCACTTATGGTCTGCCCTTCTTATTTTAATTTTCCCAATGGCAATAGCTTGAATGAAAACTGAGGATAAGCTGATAGAAACCAGAACAGAAAAGCTGGTAATAAATATTTCATTAAAAAAGGGTTTCTGAAAGGCCATATAACCTTTTGTCTAAATGCTGCAAATCCAAAATGTATTAGGTTCAAACAAAATAAAGTTATTTTAATTAGGTATAGGTAATCTGAATTTATACAGCAACTGCTAAAGAGAGTCATTATGACACTCAGACAAATCCAATCACTTCAACCAAAGATTGGGTAGAGTATCTCTAGAGAAAATAGGCCAACACAAGCCTGTATTACCTAAGAGGCAACTAAGGGTAGTGAACTGAATGATTCCTCACAGCTGTAACTACATATCCCATTATTTATACACACACATGTATTTGATCTCATACTGGTGAGGATAACAGCAGAGGGAGACAGTCATTTTGCAATAAAGAAGAGAACATCACAACCTCACTGCAAGAAAAATGAGAGCCTGGTTATATACAGAAAGCAATGCCGGTATTATTATCAGAAAGAGGAAGGAAAATATTAAATAATAGTTACATGGTCTTGGTTTAAAGCAGGAATTGCAATCAAAAGACTAGGATTCAGTTTCTGATGTTGCCATGTATCTTCTGTACCAGCTAGCCATTTTGCTCTTTTTAACAGAAGGAGGTAGCACTATATTCAGTGAAACTACATCACCATCAAACTCACAATAGCCAAGAGCTGAAGCCATCAGAATTGTACTATTAATCAAAATTCAGTTCTTCTGATCTGCTGAAAACCAATGAAATTCTTCTCTAGTCTTAATATATCTTCTGTACCACATGAGTCTTTGCACAATGACTAATCCTGCTCCCAATAAAATCAATGGAAGTTTTACCACTAACTTCACAGGCAGTAGATTCAACAGAGTAATGAGAAAGTCTCCACACTCTCAGCACCAGCCCTTTAGCAAATTTGTGCTGCAACTTAAATAACTGCGATTCTAAGCAAGGACATTTGACAAATGAATTCTTATCCAAGTAAAAGCTCTATTTTAAGAACCATTCACTTTGCATGACTTTGTATGTATCACAGGTCATGGCAGCAGCTCTGAACAAAGGTGCTCTGGGATCAGGAAGCAGAGACAGACAGAAAACCAAAGGCACACTCCTTCAGTGTTGTACTCAGCTATGCACTGTATGACAATCTATACTCTCTCTGGTTTTGGACTACATCATCTCTAGGTAACGCTTCCAAACAATATTATTTAATGATTTAAATAATGGATCAATACACACTACTGTCAACTAGTACACCCTATTTCCATACTCTCGTACACACAGCTGCTTGCTTATGGCTGTTGATGCTGTAGTCTTTAAATTATGAGAATTTGGTTCACCATTTCCATCCCAGCAATTTCAAGCAGACAGTTTCTCTTTTCTACTCCTTCTTAACTTTTTATATATTAATACAATTTTACTGCAACAGTATTGCTCCAGTGATATCAGATAAACTTATTCTGATACTATGCCATTTAATATGCAAATTCTGATACCTTCAAGCAAACAAAGCTGGTCACTACTGCAAAAGCAAATTCAGTAAAAGATCCAAAGACCTTATTAAGAATAAAGTGTATACATAAACTGTTTCTGGCTATGCAAAGCTCCACAAGAGAATTTAAAACTGTATTTGTGATAGAATTTTAAAACTGTATTTATGATAGAAATAGAGTAAATATATATATTTTACATACAGTATCTGTATGTCAAATGTATACCACAAATTGCGTACATCTTAAAATTTTTAGAGTATATTCCATACTCAAAAACTTCAGAGATAATGGAATACTGTTTAACAACATAACTGAAATCTGCAGTAGCATGCAACTAGAACACACAAGAAGAATTATTGCCTAAATGGCAAATATACATATATATGAGTACTTGTGCGTGTGCATATATATATGCGCATATACACTTATGCCTATGTATGTGTATGTTTATATATGTTTTATGCATGGATTATAGACAACATCTACTAGGAAAGCAGAGCAAACTATGGATGAAATATAGACTGTGAAAGGGTGTTTTGATGTAAAAATATTGCATCAAGGTAACATGTATGCATGGCTTATATAAATCTTATGCACAAAAACGTACAAATTGCTACCAGCTCACACTTTCCTACAGAGATCAGAAATACTATTTCCCACGCAATGTGCCTAGTCGCAAATGGCTATACAAACACAAAGCACTGAGAAACCAGGCCTTTGAGCTGCAAGGAAGGGGAAATTTGGCTCCATTCTCAACAATGAATATTTAATGGTTCCCTGTTCCACTTACATCTGACAATCCTTCCTACCAATTATCCTTTTCCCCAACCCTAGCAGTAGAGACAAGAATAAAAGATCAAGACCGGACCTGTTCCTTAACCCTTCACATAAATATCTAAATAGTCAGGCAAGTATTATAAAGCCAGAACATGATTACATAACCGATATGTTGCATCTCCTCCGCAGTAAAAATTTCAATAGCAATTACTGAGATTGCATATATATATATTCTTATACACATAAGTGAATGCCCATATGCACACACACAGATGCATATCCTAGCCTGTCATACCTTCGGATAAGCAATGTCTCAAGGTTTTTTGCCTTCCTCTTATTAGAAAAATACATTGACAGTAGTTAAAGTGTGATCAGTACACAACTGGGGAAATAAAAACAGAAAAGAAAATGTAAAAAAGAGAAAACACTCAATATATCTAGGCAACCAATTCTTTCCACATTGTAGCAGCTCTCCTGAGTGAAGAGACCTCCTTGAAGTTGGTGAAAAATTAGCATCTTTGCCAAAGTCCCTTGGTGACAGAGGACACAGATTTTGGTATTTCAGCCCTAAACATGAAGAAGTAGAAAGAGCAAAACATAAAAGAAAATAAATCTATTTAATAATCTGCTTTGTTTTTAACTTCCATTTTTCCAATGATGGGGCTATATCCAGTGACAGTGCAAACATTTTACTTTGCACAATGTAAGAACCACAATAGATGAGTTAAATTAGCGCTGGGAAGACATTCTCAAGGAAGTACTTTGATTTCAAAAGACTGTTGGAGTGATTGTCACCCCTGCTGTGTTTGGATTCTCTCTTGATGTGCATAAAGTGTGAATGCAGAACGCATTATTATGAAACTCACTCGTCCTTGCATTTGTGTGCTCATTGCTTTTGCCATCTTGTGGTGACCAAAAATAGAAACGTGCAGAGAAGCATATAATTCACACTAGAATAAAGTTGTTGCATTTTTTAATGAATTCTTCAGTGCACATGCTGAAGATCTACAACTCAAACCACGCTCTGCATTCTGTCGTTTATTTAACAAATCTGCATTCATTTGCTTTTCAAGACTGAGCTCACTGAAAAATAAAAAATCAAAGACTAAACACTTAAAATAAGCACAGATATTAAGTCATTTAATACTATGCAATATTTTTTACCAAAATACACTACAAGATCTTTTTTAAAGGATGTAAAGTGTTTCTATTCTCTCAGCACATATAAAGGCAATATTTTTATAAAAATTGTCATGTAGCCTAACTACAGAACAGTTTAACATGTGATAAAAGAAACTGAATTTGGACGTCATAAATCAGTCAATAATTATATATGAAACAGACATTTGTGGGCTTTAGTTTCTGGTTTCTTCTTTAAATTATCAAGGACAGCAATGGGTAAAAAGTATCTATTCCTCCTAACCTTAACTTTTAAAATAAGTAGCATATTTCTGAGTTAGTGGTCCCAAGAGAGAGAAGATGAGGCCTTCTGTTGCTAAGCAAGAGTTTGCCAGTTATTTCAAGCTTTAGCAAAGTACAAGCAATAATCACTATTGCCTGAAATATACTGGAATGAAAGTACATGGGACCATTCATGACACTTCATCAGCATGCAGGAGGCAAACAGAGTGACTGCAGTGATTGAATACAGGCTCAGACTACTGGCTTTAATCTCCATCTCATTCATGCAGCCTTTACTTTTGGCACAGCTGTATGATAAACACTCTGACATTCTTCCTTGCCCACCCTCCTTTGGAATCCCCATGATTGCTGTGTTGATGTTTGTTACGTATTTAAGGTAGTCGGTCTTGCCCCCCCCCCGCAATGTAATAAATATTTAGACAGGGACAATTTACAGGTTTCCTGCTGTTACTATCAAAGCATTATTATGCTACGGAAGGGTAACTAAGTCATGTTCCCTCGGCCTCTGCAGACATCTTAAAATGAAACAAGGTAAAGTTATAATTAATACTAATTCTTTCTACTATCTTCTGTGCAAAATTCAGAATATACAATGAATCTAGATGCTTATAATAAATAAAGTATAACTGCTTACAGTGGTATTGCACAGAATTTTAACACTACTGATGAAGTTAACATAATTCTGATGTTAAATATATTACAGTTCATTACTCATTATTAAGTTTTTTCTGTGTTTTTTTTTGGTTGCTTGTGTTTTTTTTGGATTTTTTAAAAAAAATATTTTTGTTGTATGTCACCTTCTCATCAAGAAGAGGTCATCTGCAATTCCATATCATCAGTTACTTGAATTTGCCTTGGTTTTACACCCAGCAGGTACTAAGGTCCTGAACAGCTCAGAGCCTAATTGGCCCTAAAACATACTTTAACATGCTACTGTAAAGTTAATGGTGGTACATATGTAAAGTCACTAAGGAGAAGCAACAGATGCAACTCTACGGCTGGGTAGCAATTGTTCTGTCAATGTCATACCGTTGTGAACAACAAAACAATCAAAATCACCTTCTATTTTATATTACTCTTTCCTCATTTTAAAATACCTAATAATTCTGGGGAAACCTGCCTGGTCTGCTTCAAGAAGTTAGGATGAATTCTCCTGCTTAGGATGCCAGACTCCCTGAAATCACAAGCCCGCTACACAAAACTATCACAGCTTTTCACTTACTTTTTTTATTGAAATTGATGCTGTTTGATCACTACAATGATTTTAATTTAATAAAAAAGGTAATCTTAAACCCCCCAAAAAATACTATAAAAAGCTTATTTCATACTCCCTGCTCTGACTAAGATGGGAAAGTATTTGCATTTTAGCTGACTGAAGGCATGTGGCCATCCCTTAATGGTCAGAGATAAGTGGGACAGAGCCTTGCAGAGGGCTGGTTCTAGAGTGCCTGTTACTGATGTGAAGATGCCATTTCTCTTACACTGAGTTTTATCCACTGCCAAAGAGTTACTGAGGAGACAATAAAACAAAAATAAAGAGAAAGAGAAATAAAAAAAAACATACCCTGTTCATGCAACATTCAACACCATCTCTTTCAACTAAGTAAAGAGCAACTGATAGGCTGCATTGAAATCTGGAGACAGCAAACAGATCACTGAGTGAAGGAGATAGAAAAGATGAACTTTGCAGGTTCCCAGGGAGACGAAGAAATATTCTTGGGATAGCTAAAATAAACCTTTTAAAGAAAAAAATACTCAGCCAAATACAATGACACCTAAAGAAAGAGATCTATAAAATATGTCTCCAGAAAACAAAGAAAATTCTGCAAGTTCTACTCTCCTTATATCCAGGTTGAACCTGCAATAAAGTCTACTAGACTTCTAAAGCATATGAAATGTTCCCCGATACCAATGTTACAAAAGACAGCAACAGAGGAGTGGAAAATTAGGTATTTGAAAAGACCCTCTTGAGCTTTTCTGTTCCTAAGTAGCAGCAAACAGCTTTCCACTCTTAAGTACTCATCACACTATGCACTCTTAAGGAACCAGTTGCATTACCTGCTTGCTTCAATCAGAAATAAACTAACCTTGAATCTGAAAAAAATAAGCCCTTCATTCATGACAGAAGAAACTCTTCTAGGCGGCAACAGCAAAGGAATACAACACGCAAGGTGTATGTATTTATATCCCTATGGAAAAGGGAGCTAGGATGATTTCATCTCCACTGTAATGCAAATACATCAAAATATCAGGTAAAGACTGGTACCACTATACTTATTCCATACTTTCCTACTGTGACAGTTCTATCTCTACTGAAAACAACTACTTATTAGTAGTAATTGGTCAGTAATACTGAATGATGTGACCATACCAGCTCATAGTATGTTTTCATTCTTTATTTAAACACAGAGAATGTCACCACAACAAAAACATCACAATTTTCAGAGCCCACTCCAAAAATATTTGTACTGCCTCCTTAATTCAAGTAATTTCTTCTTGATTAAAAACAACAGGTTTCCTTGCCAAGAAGTTAAATGTACTACCAAAAAAACAAACAAAAATCACAACTGTTCAGCAGAGTGCACAATCTGACTTATTTATGATAGATACAAAAAAAAAATGTTAATGAGACATTTATCTCTTCAACCAATTGCTCTATCAACTGTTCTTATTTTTAATGTAGAGTTTATTTAGGATGTATTTTAACTGCTGGACTAACAGAACAAGAAATCATAGGAAAGGAAAACTGACAAGTGATTGCAGGTAACATACTAGCTTACTGGAAATATAAATGATGAATATCACAGGAGACATAATCAGTGCATTGTGACCTGCTTAAAAACAGAAGAAGTCTTATTTTTTTTATTCCAGTGAAGTTAGATGTTCCTTCTAACACCATCAGGGAAAGCAGCTTGCTCTCTCTTCTTTTTTTTTTTTTTCTTTTCATCTTACTTCCTTTCCTTATTAAATGTAGGGCAAGAGCAACCTTGCTTCCAATGTCAGGATTTATGAATTCCCTTTCACGGTGTCCTAAGATTTGCAAGACAACCATCCTGACCTTGGTTAAAAAGAAAATCACTCTGAATGAGTTTAATGAGGATTTGAAGAAATGGCCTTGGAAGTGTAGTTTGAATTAAAATGTAATAGTGTCTACATTTTGCCTTGTACCTTATGAGGAAGCATGAAACAAATTATAATCGGCATTTTGCATCTGCTACTTTCAATCCCCACAGAAGTTGCGTACACAAAGGAGCTAACAGAAATTGCCCAAATGAGTCATTATCCCTTTAATTTGCAGTATTTCATTCTATTTTTTTCTGTTGCCTCCAGAAATAATATATGAAGACAACAGACCAGTAAGTCAAGTTATCACTGTGCATAAACTTAAAATGTAAGTTATCAGACTTCAGAGGCAGCTGATGAATTCTGATGTTTTAAATGTTTATTTTTATTTTAGCTAGAAAAGTTTTTTACTGCTCCACTAACAAATTGAACAAAATATGTTGTGGGGTTTTTAAGTATTTTAAGGAGATTGTGGTTTTGTTCTAAAAGACACATCACTGCTCCACTGAAATTCAAATACCTACTCTGTCTTTAAAACAAACTACCTCATTTTTAGTACTTTTCCTCCCTTTAAATACACTTCAGACATGTCCTCTTTTCGGATGTCAAGGACCATAAATGCCATCAGTCTGAATTTCAATTGATATTGCACAGACACGTCAACGTTAACGACAGGCGCAATATTTAGTTCCCTGACAAAACTTGCGTAGCTAAGTGCTAGCCAAAAAGCCAAGTATCTAACTGTGTTAAGATACAGCACAACAAAGCAACATGCTTATCAGGGGACAATCAAACCAGATGACATGTAATGTGGTTTGGTGAGTAAGACTTCAGAGCCCAGAATGCTCTGCTCAGGAAAACAGAAGGATTTTTCCACTGACTTCAGTAACAATAGTGTAAAACCCTGTATGATATTATTTTCTGCTCATATAAACTAGTCCAAATTCAGTGTTGATAGATTCATACTGCTGACACAAATGGTGAAACATCACGTTTAACATGTCTTTTATTGTACTAATTCACATGACTTCATAACTAAGTTTGAAAAATCACAAAAATAGAGCAATTTGAATGTGAACTTCTTCTCCAACTGTTTGGAGTGCTCTCAACTGCTTCAGCGTCTGACCAGAAGAGGATGAGGGAAAATAAGAGTAATATTTCTACTTCTGTGTAATATAACTGAAAAATTAAAATCTGTATAAGAAGAATGCTAACCTATATTCTGCAGGTACAAGTTTAAAATCTATAAGCTAGGAGAAAAACTTTTAAGCAGAAGTCAGTGCCAACCTTAGCTGGAATAACCTGTGTTCTTTAGACTTCACAGCTTGTCTCTTGAAAGTTCTCTGGCAACATGTGCTTTTTCACATTTGTCAGATAAATCAGAGATCCAAATGCAAAATATAACATTAAGGAACTGTGAGCACATTTTGAAACTCCTTGGAGAAATCAGGTACACATAAGGCGATGACTGTATTACATGGAAGTATAAGCACACTCTAATGTAACTTTGTTAAACTAATTTAATTAGGAAAGATTAGTACTCTCTCCTAACACCAGTGCATACTACTGATATTCTGTTTTTCTGAAAACTTATCTATCCCTAGGTATCAATGAAACAAGATACATGACAACTTTGCACAATATTTCAAACCACATACTGTTGCTCTAATTGTTCACAATGCTGTACAAGTACAGACACACAGGTATGGAAACCTGCCTAATCAAATTGTGTGTTCTCCTGATTACGAAATGGAAATCAAAGAAGTTACCTATAATTTGCTGTGACACATCAAAACAGTTCTACTGATGAACTTAAACCAGTAGTCTGCAGACTCTTTGGACTGATTTCTCATTGTACTCTGCAAAAATTCTCTGACAACAATCAGTACTGCTGGTAAATGGTAAAGCTTATGGTAGTGTGGTTGCACATATGTTATTGAGCTAGTTTGCAGATGAAATTTGGAGATTGTTGGCTTACGTGACCTGCCACAAAAAAAAAAAAAAAATAAATATCTAGAATCTAAGTCAGGTTTTGTGAAAGTTGCCATAATGCTGGGTTATCTCTTTGCCAATGAAATAATAACCCAGTACATCATACTGCTGAGTTATTAAATCCGGTGTTCAGTTTCAGAAATTAGCTGATGCTGAAGAAAATTTCTGAGGCAAAGGACTGATGATGCAGCAACATTTATATGTGCCTTATACGGAAAAAAAAATGCAAAATACATGGTATGATGCCTTAAGCAATCACTTTCCCAACACAGTGAGATAGGCCATATGATAGTGATTACTTTTGCGCCTACTAAATGCTGCCAAGGATCACTGAATCCTAGGGAGTGAAAGTAATTTTTAGAAAAACCTGTGCTGTTGAATGATAGCCTTTATAACTGTGAATACCATCAATGAACAGTACTTTCATCAACAAAAACTACTGGCTATCACAAACACTTAAGTCAGGAACAGTAAGCACTAAAATGAAGGAAAATTTTAAAAAATGCTTGAAGGACATTGCAGCTGCAAATCCAGCTCCATGCTTGCCATTCAAACCACAAAGTACTGGTACAGTACTGAGTAATCCTCTCCAAATCTCCTCAAAAGCCACATAGAGAGTATGAATTTCATAAATACTTTGCTCTTTTATGAGACATAAGGTCTACGAAATTTTGAATCTGTCAGGTTTTTTTACTTTTTATTCTTTCCCCCAACAGCAGTTTAGTAACATACGTACAAACGCTACGCTTACATAAATGCTTATATTTCAAACCCGGACTAAATATGTCTAATCCCATTGCTATTGTCCTTTAAAGCCATTTATAGAATGAAGCTCTAAATGAGAGGCTTCAGAAGGAATATCAATCTTTCGTTTATTATGCTATGACACGTGATATTTAAACTGGTGAAAAGGGCTTTAAACTCAAGTTGCCAGAGGTGGGAACCTCAGCCCATCCCACTCCCAGCCTTTTGCTGCCAGTGCCAGCAATAGATGCCCAGGGCCTGGAGAGAGCTCACAGGTCAGCAGAAGAGCACAAAGGAAATCCATCCAGCAAGTCAGCTTTATTGGGGGGGCAAATTAAATGCTTCTAGGCAAATGCAGGTAGCATGGAGAATCAACAAGACGTTCGTGACACTCGACATGTCTTCACTAAGGGCAAACAGCAGCTGACATATGGTGGCCTTCTACAACTGGGTTACAGTGCTGGTGTATAAGGGAAGAGCAACTGATGTCATCTGCTTGCACTTTTGCAGAGCATTTGACAACAGTCCCAAATGACATAGGATGGTCGTATTCAAAAAGTTGCAATCAATGGATTGATGCCCAAGGGGAGACCAGTGGAAAGTGGTGATCCTTAAGGGTTAGTACTGGGAC
Organism: Apaloderma vittatum; assembly: GCF_000703405.1. NCBI lineage: Eukaryota > Metazoa > Chordata > Aves > Trogoniformes > Trogonidae > Apaloderma > Apaloderma vittatum. Next base: position 16,533 of record NW_009730267.1, read on the forward strand.
CAGTGCTGTTTATCATGTTTGCTGGTGACACTGACAGTGGCATTGAGTGCACCCTCAGCAAGTTTGCTGATGACACCAAGTTGTGTGGTGCGGTTGACACGCTGGAGGGAAGGGATGCCATCCAGAGGGACCTTGACAGGTCTGAGAGGTTGGCCCATGCAAAGTTCAACAAGGCCAAGTGCAAGGTCCTGCATATTTGTGCTTGGCCAATCTCAGTCCGAAAACCAACCTTTTCCTAGGTTGCATCAGAAGAAGTGGGGCCAGCAGGGTGATTCTCTTCCTCTGCTCCACTCTGGTGAGATCCCACCTGGAGAATATAATTCAGTTCTGGGGTCTCATAACGTAAGAATGACGTGGACCCATGGAAGCAAGTCCAGAGGAGGGCTATGAATATGATCACATGGCTGGAACACCTCTCTTGTGAAGACAATCTGAGAGAGTTGTTGTTGTTGTTCTGTTGAATTAAAACAAAAATTCCTTTCCATGCTCAGCTTCAATTTGTAGTTGGTTTGCTGGTTTTTTCCCCCCCTCTCATTCATTCGTCTTTAACACCTTCTTAAACACATATCATTTTATTATATTTAAAATACTATTTTGTGTTCTAACTATTATTATGCATAGCCTAGGCAAGCAAAACAATGACAGGAAACATTCTGACTATGAATTTACAACACATTAATTAATCACAGCTTGGAGAAGACAACCTGCACATCTACACAGTGTCAGACATAGTATGGCACAGGAAGTAACTGAGGCAATGCTAGATGAAGATGTTGCAAACAATAAACCAATAAATAAACAGACATTGATTTATACCTAAGTGTCTGAACTTTAAGAGCTTTGCTTTAAGAGCTTTTTGCTTTAAGAGCTTTTAAATTTAAATGAAAACATGCCTTCAGCCCAGTAAATGCTCTCAGGCTTCCCATTTCAATTTGTTCCTGCCTCAGTCAAGTTAAAAATAAAGGTGTGGAGGGGAATAGCCTTCACTCCAAGAATGTTATGAATCTCAGGCTCCTCTCCTAGTCACATCAGGTAAAGTAAAGGTATTGCACTTTCATAACTACTCTCTTTCATATCTACTCTACATTTTATACAATTCTGATTTTTTTGTTATTCATACAAGACAAACTGCTGTGAATCACAAACTTTCCTTCCTCAAACTGAAGATTAAATTATTCTATTTGCACATAATTGTTTACAAAACAAACATAATATTCTAGATAATAATGTTATAGGTATAATCACAACATCATAAGTTACTTTATTTTAAGTAAAGATTCATATGGATTCTGTTTGCTCTTAAATAGAAAATTCAATAAATGCTTTATATGTTATGGAAGGAATTAAAGAGGTTTATGATGAGAAGAACAATCTTGCCCTTGTCACTTGCCTTTACATAGTCTATTTTGAAAGAAATAAATTATTTAGAACACAACATTAAACTGTGAACTAAAGCATAATTAATCCTGATACTGATTTTGCCTAGCTGTAGGAAGGAAGAGAAATTGTTTAAACACTTATTCTGAACTGTGTCAGTGCCTACATGGCCTACAGAGAAACTCTGAGAGTGCATCTTTGAGATATCAAAGTATCTTATAACAGCATTATAAGAGCTCTACTGACAGCCGTGATTAGCTGGAGCATATGCTGACCTCTTTCAGTTAACATCACTCCACTCTGCTAGCACACATGAGAAGAGACAAACGGAACAGCCCAGAAGTTCTCCTCTAACTTTGGAGGAACGTGCATATGTCCTTTCTTTCTCCTTTATAATCCTGCAGCAAAGCAAAGTTTATTAACTGTGTAGTTCCTCCTTCAATGTATTTTGTCTATGTGTGTATTCACAGGGTTCGTATGCTCAAGTTGCTTGAGAAGTACACGGTAAGTACCAGTCCCCCACCTCTCCGCTGTACTGGTAATGAATCAGAACTACACCCAGGTCTTCATTTAAAATAGCCAAGGGGAAGGAGGCAAAGTTGTGAATCTACAATTGAATAAATTACCTGAGGAAGGAGTGCTAGAGACAGGTGACCTTTCTTTCTCTCATCATACTCTGTTACACACTGGCAGATCTGAGTAGCAGTCCCCACAAAACACCATATATTTGAAGAGTTGTCTCAGGATCCAAAATTTAATAGGGACTGAAAAAGGTCTCCTAGAAAAGCAGCGTCACATCAGCAGCTCTGTAAGGTTTAGTGGATTTCAGAATGATGCTCTAAGGAGGCAGCTAGATGTGCAGCCTCCATATGCTAGGGATGGAGGCATTCTGAAGAAACTAAGACAGCTATGTTAATCTAAGGTGGCTCCAGTTCAGCAGACAAACTGCTTCCCACACAGTTAGCTATCCAGTAAGACAATCTGTTGAAACAGCTGATTTCTAGCTCACTTTGTTGTCATACGGACAAACAAGGATTCTTCCTGAAAGGCCTCATCCTGGCAATGTAAGAAGAGACAGCTTGCCTAGGAAAAGTGTAAGAAGAACTAGTACATACACTGGGGCAAAGATAGGCAGCCTTGGCTTAAATAAAATCCAGTGCCATAGTTAGAAAATAAAGGGTGTTTTCCGAGGATAATATATCACAGAGAAATGTGGGGGAGGAGGGTGTAAATATGTATATACACCATAATCATATATAAAGAATCAGCCACAAGGATCCAGATTTCTCCCCCTCTCTTGGTTGGAAAGGAATATCCTTAAGGAAAGATGACAGAGGCTAAAGTTGTCTGAAGGCTCAAAGAGCTGGCTCAACACTAATATAACAATTAGGTCAAGGTATGGACTATATAAACATACTGGAGGAAATACTATTAGTTCCTCTAACTGCAGATTCACAAATACGATTTTCAGGATCCCTGAAGCTTGTCTGGTTCTGTCATTTGTTTTTGATGCTCCAGTCAAAAACACTGACTTCAGAATGCACTTTCACCTTCTTCATCTTTCATTTATGTTCCTGTTGCTCAATTTAAAGTTGCCACTGTAAACAGTGGCTCATACAGATTACAGTTACTTAACTGTCATTACAGGGGTAAACCCTTAAGTTATTTGGTGACTGAAATGTGCTAGTAGTTTGTAGTGAGCCACACAAACAGAAAGAATTTCATATTATTTTCCTTTCTCTGATTCAAGTTTCAAAATACACATTTGGTGTATGTTATTTGTAGCTGAGGTCCTTCCCACACATAGACAGAAAGCCTGACACATCTCATTAGTGTGAGCTCCAAGACAGTGATGTATATACTGAACTTCAAGGTCAACTACAAACTCTGATCTCTGAGATCACTGAAGTGAAATATCCAGTCAAGGCAAGAGGAATTCATCACTATTAACTTAAAAAAAAAGTAAGTGGAACTGAGGACTGATCCCTATATCCACTATGTGCTAAACACAGGGAGATCTTGTAAAGCTCTACATTACCCCACCAGGGAAGGATGAATAGGCAAATAACGCATTAGGAGCTACATAGACACATATATATATAAACAGCTAAAAGTCCACCATTGAGAGGACAAGCCCTATAAACAAAAACAGCAAAAAACCCCTCAGTTAATTTGGTAACAAGTTCAGTTGTTACAGCATTCAAATAGTATATGCGACTAAACAGAAAGGAGGCTCTGGCAAAAGAAAGCTGTGGAAAGCCCATGTTTCAAAATTCAGAGTTCAAACTAGAAGGACGTTCACTCTATTCACCTTGAACCCCAGGGATCTGAAGAAGGGCTGCGAGTGCTGGGGTTTTTCAGCGTGGAGAAGAGAAAGATCTGAGAAGATCTTATTGCGGCCTTTCAGTACTTTAAGAGGGCTTATAAGGAAGATGGGAACCAAATTTTTAGCAGAGATAAGACAAGGGATAATAGTTATAAAGTAAAAGATGGTAGATTTAGATTAGATATAAGGAAGAAATTTTTTATGATCAGGGTGGTGAAACACTGGAAAAGGTTGCCCAGAAAGATAGTAGAAGCCCCATCCCTGGAAACATTCAAGGTTAGGCTGGATGTACATCAGGACACTTGACCTCTTTGCCAGAGTTTACTGTCCAGGAAAGAGCATCAATATGCTTCTGCTGAAAACATTGGTATCAGTCAGGACTTTTTTTTCCTTTTCCTCAGACATTTGGTGCCAGGGAGACTCCCGTGTTTGGATCCTGTACCGACATGGTAGCATCTTCATAGAGGTAATTAATCTCTGCAGAAATAAAGCTGATTTCAGTCCAAAAATTTGACTGAGACTGAAGTAAGCACCTTGCTGATCAAGACACACAGAGCAATGATCCATTGTAAAGCTTCAGACTGTCAACATCAATGTTCTGGATCTCACAGAACTATAGAACCATAGCAACTTGAATTTCCGAGTTTCGGAATGGGTCTTAAGCCTCTTCAATAGCAGGAATACTTCACTCACCATTAGCAGGAAAAACAAACAGTTTAGACCAGTTCTATTATTTCCTAGTTCAATAAGCATTTCTAACTTGTCAGAGCAAGTGCTAATGGGTGAGGTCTCCAAAACAAGGATTGGGTGTACAAAAGTTGAAAAATAAGTAAAATACTCATGGGGTGAAATATGAGGCCTGCACAATCCCTTGATAGATGAAGTATAAAGAGAGTGGAAGTAAGAAAAAAAATTAAGCATGTCCATCTGTCTTTCAAAATCTGCACATACATTGGAAAGTGCAGAACTGAAGAACATTTCTGAGTAAGTCACTGATACAACTCTACAGTTCCCGGCATTTGAAATGCTTTGAAGCAGTGTACGGAGACAATCCTTACTGTAGATTTTTAGGTTTAATGTCATAGAGAGAGGCATATCACAATCTCCCAAAGCTGGGGTACAAAAATGTCAAATGCAGTTTACTGCATTCAGGACAATTCCCAACGGAAGTGCTGAGGTGCCAACTATTTCAATGTGATTCCACTTAAGTTGGAATGAGCCTACAATGGCAGGATCCTAATAACACCCTTCACAAAACTGCACCAGGAACCTGTGGGGAATAGGACGCCCATCCAGTTGATGAGAGATTTTGGAAGTATTTTCTCCTAACAGCACATTCTTGGAGAGACTGCTTACCTGAAGGCTTCTTGTAAGATCTAGGAACTCAAGCAGAAATTCATTAATCACTAAATTCCATCACACTTGTTTGTATGCTTTCTCAGTAGGATATTCTTAGTATCGATACAATCCAAAATTCAAATCCAGCCTAAATTGTATAATTCATTTAAATATGATTTCCTCTAAGGTAGAATAAGCAATTACTCTTGAGTACAACATTTTGAGGAGCAGTGGAAGAAATGGTATATTCAGTCTGTATTACTATTTATTTACACTTTGATCAACCTTAAATAGGGAGTTGAAAAGGACTGAGAATGTAGTATGCTCCATTCATTTCTACCAATAGGTACAAAACACTGGTGTTTAGAACTTAAAATGTAGGCTCTCCAGGTATTCCTGAGGCAAAAAAAGTCTTGAATGCTCACTAGAAAAAACTTGTTTTCCATAATGATTCCACCTACCACAGGAAACTGCTTATAGCACCTATCACCAATGACCAATTAACCAAACAGAATTACTGTCAAGTCTCATTATCATCAAGGAAGTATTTATTACTAATAAATACATTTTTTGCAACATTCTTCTTCTATCAGCCTAACAACCCCTTTTATTAAACAAATAACACCAAACACTCTCATGATTACAGTTCTGTTCAATTTTTGTCACCACAGAATGATATTTTCTTACTGCTAATCCTAAAAATGTCACTGAAACTGGTTTTTTTCTACAGCAACACGAAATGACATTTTTGTTTAAAATGTCCTGTCACTATCATTAATTTTTAAATCACAATTCATTGAGAATGCAGGATATTTTCTGGCTAAGAATTAATCACATTAAAGACTGGCGAACTATGTATACTGATGATAGCTCAAAGCCTTAGGGCCATTTATACTACTACTTTATGGGACAACAATCTATAAAAATGCAATCTATAAAAAATGTGTCCATCTAATCTTAAAACAACACTTGAAAAATAACACCTCTGTTTACGGTATCTGTGCTCCTTTGTCTTATGACAGAGTACAGATTTGTGTACAATGCCCACTGCAATGGGACAAACCAAAGGCTGGAAGTATGAAGATATGAAGTAATGTGGAAAAACTTTAATAGTAATATGAAGTTTTGAAAACAGTAGGATGCTACAAAAAGAGTATGACGCTATAAAAACTTATTATTAAAGATCTCTAATAAGGTTTGTAGTATAATTTCATTACACAGGCAGTGGAGGCATTTTCCCTGGGGAGACTTAGAAGTAGAAAATATGTGGAGGGAAGTGCACTGAAAAATCCAGTAACTTTCATCTTTAATTTCTACAGGGTATGATCTAGTTTCAGTTACCCTTGTGTAAATGCCAAAAAAAGAAACCAGAATTGCAAATTCAAATCTTTCTTTAGTTCTTCAGTACACCTCTTATAATAACAAGGGACATCGAGTGATGAAAGACTGGATATTGGGACCCTTTTTGCTATGCTATCCACTCTGCAGAAAGCAGATCTTTTAAAGAACAATACATTTATCACAGTGTAACCAAAGCAGTGTTGCCTATGATTCAAGGAGGAAGACATTTCTAAAATGAGGACTCAGTGATAGAAAAGTCTGTTAACATTCCTGTTTTCCTGCATTGTCTTCAATCTGATGATCATCATTAACTAAAAGTCATATGAAAACTCACTAAATGGGTTATTAAAAATAAATAGCTCTCAAAAATATCTTCTAGCACTGAGTAGGGGGCTGGAAGCTTCTTCTAACCCAACAGAAAAGCCAAGAAGTAAAGTAACATACACACAGGTTTGCAGGGATCTGCATTACACAATTGGGGAAAAAAGTCTATGAAAATAAACACAAAAAAAAAAGGCAATAAAAAAGGCAAAAAGAAAATAGATTGTGAAAACACATAGAGAATCTTTAAGTCATACACTTGCACTTCTGTTCCTTTCCTCTGTTTCCACACACACCTCTTTGCTCATAACAATGTCTATCACACACGTGTGCATAATGGCATTGTTCCCTTGTCCAGCACGATGTCATCACTGTTAAGAACAGCATCATCACTACCACGTTTTAAATGCTAAGAAAATGTGATATTTAAAGAATATTAGGCAGCCAGAATATCTCTGCAGCAGAGATCTAGAGGCACTACAGGGAGTCTGATTTTGTCACTGTGGGATTCATTCTGTCTTTAAAATGGTGGGCCAGAAACTCTTTACGCTCTGAGAGGTACTGCATAATCCGAGAAAAAGAAGTGGTTCCATCCTGCCATCAGAACGAGTGGTAGGACCAATAGGCAAAGAGAAAAAAATGTTAAACTGACAGACAGTATAACTTGTGAATATTTGCTTCAGCCCTTCATGTACTGTTAAGTACCTGCGTTTCAGCACTCCTCTCAAGAGGTTGTGAGTGTCCGTGCATGTAATTATGGTATCAAACTGATAATCTGAGGACCAGATAGAATTAATAACCTTTACTAATTTTACAGCACAAATAGCAATGTAAATATCATTCAGTGTCAAAATTTATGTCTGAAGGTGTCCTGCAAGTCCATCCATTAATTCAAGAAGTGAGTTTATTAAATTTTCTAATAGTTGGAAAGCACAAACATATGACTGCTAAGGCTGAAAGATGAATCCAATTCACTTTGTGTCACTTTCCCTTCACCATGGCACAATGTGGTTACACCTCTGAAACATATTATAATGTATTTGAAATAATGCACTGACCTTCAATGGTTGAGAATTTAAGCTCTGGTATTAAAACCCTTGCAGTGAAACTGAGATTCAAAACAGTTTTACAATGCCTACTGAAGCATCGCTGAAGATCAGACTCCACAGTATTCTGCTCAGGGCACTATCACTGGATGGCCAGGGAATGTAGACATGAAGCATCTACTAAATCATACAGTTAAATCTGGCAACAGACTAATTCAATCTGGAATTTTCCAAGTGATTGCTAATACAGTACCATTACCTACCATTTAAATATTCTCATGCACTTAACAGACACTCCTTCAATGACTTTAGATTGGATATTAGGAAGAATTTCTTTACTGAAAGGGTTATTAGGCATTGCAACGGGTTGCCCAGGGCAGTGGTAGAGTTCCCTTCCCTGGAGATATTGAAGAGTTGGGTAGACATAGTGCTTAGGGATATGGTTTAGTCAAGGACTCGTCAGTGTTAGGTTAACGATTGGACTTGATGATCTTAAAAGTTTTCTCCAATGTAGGCAGTTCCGTGACTCTTTCAAGCAGTTAAGAAGTCTTAACTTACACTGCAGCATTTAGGGGGAAGCACTGAAGAAACACCAAAGATAGTAACTGACATACACATCACAAAAGGAGAGTTGAATAGAGATTGTAGGATTTCTGCACTAATTCTTTCAATTATTTCTGCATCACGTGCTTGCATATTGCAGTAAAATGTGTGTATGTCACCCACAGTAACCAAGCTCATTCCCTAAGTTTAAAGGCATGACCCTCTCATTAGTTCCAGCACATTAGTATTAAATTTTGCTGATACTCAGTAATTCTGCTCCAATAAGACAGTATTTAATAATTTTGCACTGGAGTAAATTACTGAGTGTAGTTCTACTGACAAAGCTAATGCCTCTTTCCAAACAGTTGCTTGGAGTTGCTTCTCCAAAATTTAATTAAAAGTAAAAAATAAAGAAAAAGTTCGTCATTGAAACTGGACATGACCAAGTAGATAACAAGAGTATCTCCTGAATATGATATAGCAGGA
>NW_009730267.1:25341-27816 GCF_000703405.1 Apaloderma vittatum
TATGAAATAATACTCTATGAGATAATACTCTACCAGCTTGAAATTGTACTTTGTCACAATGAAGTTCCTGATGTGATGATTCAACAAACATGAGGTAGATAAAATATTCCTTCTGATTTTACATTATAAAACTAAAGAATGATTTGATCAGCTATCCCAACCACCTGCTTTAAAATTTCATCTAGTTAACAATGTACTGAGACCAATAATTTGTTCTTGGCAAGAGTCAAATAATTTCCTGAGAGTTATTTAGTTCTAATTTGACAACCTCATGTGATGGAAAAATCACTTGTTTCTCTTGGCAATTTGTCCCAGCAGTTAATCACCTCCCTACTGAAAGTATTTGCCACATATTTAATTTGAATTTTTGGCTTCAGCTTCTCCTAACTTGCTTTGCTAAATTAAAAAGCCTTTTATTACTAAGTGTTTTAGACACAGTTAGCAAACCACCTCTCAATCGCATCTGTGATAAGCTAAACGTATTCTGATGCATATGAAACCGTATGTCATTTTCTCCTACCAAAAGCTCACTTCCAGGATTCTTTTCTTCATCCTTTCTATTTCCAATATTAAAAAGAATAGCCACAATTGAGTATTAGCTCTAGCACTGCTTTATACTGAGCTAAAATAACCTCACAATCATTATCTGATACTTTGCTTTACTCCTTCAAATAGCTCATTTACTCTGTTGCCATTGTTGATGTTCATGCTGTTCATGATGTTCATGAACATATTTACAGTTCAAAGAAGTAGCCTCATTTAAAGACTTACTGCCAATAGCTTCTTCCCCTTTGTTTCAAATTTTTCTCCCAAACATGTTTAGTGTCTTACTCAGTAATCGATTCTGCAGTTTAAAAAGTATGTATGATAAGCGGTTGGGTTTGTGCTGCAGTGAAATGAAACATCCTACAAAGGCTAAAATATGCTATATTTGCATTGACATCTATCATCAAAACTTGTCATCTCGCCAAGAAAACCAAATTCACCAGTGAAATGTTAACTTCTTTGAAAAGTCTGCTCCTTTTTCTCAACTACATCCTTTTCTCTTAACTATTAACTGAGTCTCTATTATACATACTGTTATTTTGCCTATCACTGACACCAAAGGAAACCATCATGAAGCTACCTCTCATTTGAAATATTCAGAAACATTAAGAGTTCATTCTTCTGGTAACCCACTGGTGCTCTGAGATTTATTAAACAGAAAAACCATGAGACTGAAGATACTGTTACTCAAATCATTGAAGAACCATGACTCCAAACTACCTCTTATATAATTTTAAGACACGTATCCCTCAGATTTTATCATCTTCAAGACAAGGAGAAGATAAAAACAATTGCATAGATACACCAGTATTTCTATACTGGTAAATATAAGGGCCAAGGAATGATCCATGACCTTAAAGTCAAGTGGAAGAGAGTTTTTTATCAATATCTATGGATTTTGCTACATCCTTCCAGAGAAAGTTCACTGGGTCTTATTACCTAGTATTTGGGCCAAAGTCACCTCTGGACCCATACGTTGGCCCTGTGACCCTAAGATACAATTTGTCCTTTCTTTTTTCTTTTTTTTATTGAGGTGGCTGCAGAGGGAGAGCCAGTTCAAAACATCCAAATCAAACATTTTTTCTAGTGTCATACTGACCTAGGTGTGATGTGAGTGGAAATAACTGAAACTGGCACAATCTTGTTTCTGCTGCCTGTTGAAGTGATCTGTGAAGTAAACTAGGTTATTTCACTTACTACCCCAACCATAGGTATGTATTAGAAATATCTCCTTCACATGTGGGTAAAAAGACAGAAGAGCTGGACAAGGGATTCTGCACAGCTCTGAGATTCTTTGTATAGAGGATGTTACATAACCAGAGGGATCTGGACAGGCTGGATCACTGGGCCAAGGTCAACTCAATGAAATTCAGTAAGGCCAAATGCTGGGTCCTGCACTTCAGCCACAACAACCCCCAGCAGCGCTACAGGCTTGGGGAGGAGTGGCTGGAGAGCTGCCAGGCAGAGAGGGACCTGGGGTTGTCAGTGGCCAGCCGGCTGAACAGGAGCCAGCAGTGTGCCCAGGTGGCCAAGAAGGCCAAAGGCGTCCTGGCCTGGGTCAGGAATGGTGTTGTCAGTAGGAGTAGGGAGGTGATCATGTCTCTCTACTCAGCTTTGGTGAGGCTGCACCTTGAGTCCTGTGCCCATTTCTGGGCCCCTCTCTACAAGAGGGACATTGAGGTGCTGGAGAGGGTACAGAGGCGGCTGCCAAGCTGGGAAAGGGCTTAGAACACAAGTCTTATGAGGAAAGGTTGAGGGATCTGGGGCTGTTTAGCCTGGAGGAGAGGAGATTGAGGGGAGACCTCATTGCTTTCTAAACTACCTGAAGGAAGGTTGTTTCGAAGCGGGAGTTGGTCTATTCTCCCTAGTGGAGAGTGATAGGATGAGGGGAAATGGATTTAAATTGCGCCAGGGGAGGTTCAGGTTAGA